>NC_133311.1:14085701-14314985 GCF_012295235.1 Primulina huaijiensis | reverse complement strand
AAATGCAAACTCCACTATACTAGCTAGTGTAATTTGTTTGATTTTATTTTTCAAAAACTATTATTTGATTTCTATAATGTTAAATATTTTTTTATTAGTTTGGTATTTCTTTTAAAATTTGTGAACATAATGCCTAAACAAAAATACTTGTCCAGCCATATTATCCTGTTAGGTGCGTGCTATTTTCCATACTGAAATTTTTTACCAATTGTACATGTTTAAATTTTATTTACTTAAATAATATATTTTGTTATAAAATATTTAATAGCTTGTTATAAAAATCTGAAAGCAAGAGATCTCGGTGCGAATACAGGCCAACATCTATGATAGAAGTATCTTTAATCTCCATTATTATTTCTTATCTTTCTTAGATTTTTAGTTTGATGATTTTGCGGAAGAACATGTGGATTGTTATTTTCTTAAATTCGTCATGAACTAATTTAGTTGTTTAGAAAAATGATGTAGCTTGAATTGAGACTATGTCATTTATTTGAATTCTTCCCCATTTTATTTGTGCTATTATGGTTTAATTTTTTCAATTTGCTAACTATAGATTAAATGATTTAATATTTAGAATCTATCACTGGTAAGATAAAACTTTGAAAAGGATCGTAAGAAAATACATCGTGAGTGTTTGTAGAGTTCGAAAGGCGGCCGGTAACTTCATTGAAGCCAAGGAAAGAATTATTGTGTAAATTTCATTATTTGATGTTTGAATTTTTGTAGGAATACTGAATTCAATAGTTTGATAATGATCTTTATTTATCATTTGAGAAAGATAGAAATATTAAGAAATTTTTTTCTAGTAAACTAGAAGAATTATGATATAGAAGTCGATAGGAATTGAACATAGTTGTCGGTAGAGTGAAATCGAACTTCTAGAATTTGTGAATCATTGAATTTTCTTCCAATTAACTCTTTATTAATTATTGCGATCTTTATTATTTATTGTCAAAAACCATTGTCGAAGTTATAAATAAAGTTAAGATTCTTTTAATTATAGTATTTAGTGTAGTTTTTGAATTATTCATTTTTTGTGGAACAATATCAATACTGTCACGCCCCGAAACTCGGGATTTGACACCGACGTTGTTTAACAATCACACAATTGAAACAACCAGCCTCGTAGCATAGTATAAACCGAAAACAAGTTTATTATTCATAATTTCTCAAAAAAACAACTGTCTTTACAACTGAAATAAAATAAATTTGTGGAAAAGTCTAACATCAAATTTAAATTGCTAAAATTCAAAAATAATCATGTCTACTAATTATCATCCCTAAAACTGTTCCGATTCTTCTTCTTCTACCTGTTCTTCGGGTTTATCCGGGAAAGGTTGTAAGGGGTGAGTATTTTGAGAATACTCAGTAAATGGGGGAATTATCGAACACCACATAAAATTTTTCCTATTTTCGAAAATAACATATATTTACAGCATGCTTTTCATAATTTTTAACACTGCAATTTTTCACCTTTCATGGTTTACTGACGTCAGTCCCTAAGTTTTAATCCTCTAAGGGGCGAGGTCGTAAAACAGTTCTATCCCACTGTTAAGGGCCATATGTTGGAATTCCACCCATTTTCAGAGAATCCTCACAGTGTCCTCACAAAAACGTAACAAGATTTTTAAAAAAACGTAGACGGTGTTCGACCGCATTTTTTTCTTTAAAAAGAAAAATACATAACCCAAAAATTTAAAATTTAAAATTTAAAATTTTCCCACTTACCTTGAATTCTTGAAAGAAAAACGTGAATAGCTAGGCTTGTTTGTACAGGAATTTTCGAAATTCCTACTGCAACGGTTGGACGGCGGCAGCGCTTCGCTGTGCACGGAAATTCCTAAGGAGACTAGAGGGGAGTCTCGAAATTTTGAGAGAATTTTGGGTGTAATTTTTGAGTTATAGGCCCTCCTATTTATAGGGGTTGGCTGCTATCGTGATCGAGAGTTATAGTGCGTTTGAACTGTGAATCAAATCTAAAATCATGATATATCCGTGATCTAGGTAGATATTCGAAATCTCCTTCTTCCTTCCCCCACCTAGTTTTCGAAAATTCCCTAGTATATATTGTTAGATTTCGAATTCTAGGGATTTTATTCTCTTGCTTGATCTTTTATCCCGGTATCTCAATATCAACTTAAATCTTAGACATTTATCTGCTTATTTTCAAAATTTCTTCTTTAATTCCTTAGATTGAGATAAATTTATTCCTACCAAATTTTCAAGTTTACAAATAAATAATACTATCTTAATTTTGAGCTTCATAATTCTGTACACGATAAAATTATCTACACAACTTAGATAACCTTAAAACAAATCTTATATTCTGAATGATTTAAATATTAATATCTAAGATTACACCATCAAATTATTAACCTGATATTAAACTGATATGATCACGATATTACAAAATCACGGGTTTTACAAGTACTCAATTATATATTAAAACTTAACACTGTACATTAGCGGTAAGAAATCACGCAACAAGATTTTGGCACCGTTATCAGGGAATGAATTATTTGAATTATGCTAATATTGTTACCGATTAGTATTGATTTTTATTTAGAGAATATTTTTTATTTTAGTTTAGTTTTATTTCTCTCTGTGTGAAGTTAATGCGAAAATCTCAAAGTCTAAACTCATTTCTCTTTGTCCCAGAAATTGAAAAGACTGCAAAGGCACCAAGAAAATGAAGAAAAGAAGAATTGAAGAAAATCACTGAAAACAGATAAAACGACAATGGTCCGGATCCAACCAGGGTTCACTTCAAGCTAGTGACCAACAATAATTATTCTGAGTCATTCATCTGATGATCAATGCCCACAACTTTGAACTGAAACAGACATTGATAAACATGGTGCTGTAAAATTAGTTTAGGGGTGCAGCTTCAATGGATCCTAACTTATATCTGCGAATTTTCTGGATAATCTACACTGTCAAAAGATAAATAGTTTTACTGAGGACATCATCATACTACGGTTGTTCACATTCTCTATTAGGATGCACGAAGTTGTCTACAGTCACTACCATTACGTAGTATCGTGAGATGGATGGACATGCACTACAAAAAAAGGCAAAAGACAACGGTTAAAAATCGTTGTCGTAGGTCAAATAAAACCGTTATTAAAAGTCCTGTGGTTAAAGAGTGTGCTCAAAGACAACGGTGAAAAACCTTTGTCGTAGACGTCTAAAGACGACGGTGAAAAACCATTGTTGTAGGTCTGCAAAACCGTTGTTAAAGGCCATTTGCAGGGGCGGATCTAGAATTTCAACTTTGTGGGGGCCGCTTATAAAATACGGACAAAATATTAAAAGAATAAAGATAAAAATTTCATCAGTTATATTCAACTAAATATAAATAGTACGTTTAAAAAAAATTCTAACTAAAAAGAATTCGATGTTCCTTAAAATTTTCAAACTCTTCAAATAATAACATCTATACAAATATTTTAAGCAATTTATCTTTAAATAAATATCATCAATACATACGAGAGAAAATCATCATCCATTTTGCTCCGAAGCCTAGTTTTGACGATATTCATAGTTGACAATGACGTTATTTATTAACAGTAGAAACTAGAAGAGTCAACAAACTCAGCACCTGATAGTTGAAAAGGTTTTTCATAGATGATAAATTTAGAAGTAATAAAATATTAAAAAAATTAAAAGTAAATCAATTATAAAAAAGGAAGAAAAACCTAAGATGATAAATTTAGAAGTAATAAAATATTAAAAAAATTAAAAGTAAATCAATTATAAAAAAAGGAAGAAAAACCTAAGATTCGAACCTTGGGTTTATTGGTATAGAAACTCTTGCCTTGCCATGGAGACAAATGCTCGTTAATTTGTTGTAGTGGGCCATTTTTATATATATTCAATATTTCAAATATTAATATCAACTAAAAAAATTTAAAAAATTTTGGGGGGCCATGGCCCTTGTGTGCCCTACTGTAAATCCGCCCCTGGCCATTTGGTTAAAGAATTCGCTCAAAGACAACGGTTCTGGAGTGATGTGGTAGCTACAATTTGCGACGGTTTTTAAATAACCGTCGCAAATTTATTAGCGACGGAAATCATCCAAAACCGTCGCTAAAAGTAGCGACGGTATTTATGTTAAACTGTCGCTAAATAGCGACGGTTTACTCAACCATCGCTACAAGTAGCGACGGTTTTTTATAAACATCGTCGCTACTCTAAGCGACGGTTTGGGATAGTTTCCGTCGCTAATTATTTCAGTAAAATAAAAAAAATCACTTATAATATTTTAATAAATATAAAAAAAACTCACAATTTTATAATTTTGATTTTAATAATTTACTAAAATCTAAAAAAAATTTGCCTAAATTGAAACTAAAATTGTGTAAGGGAGAAAAATTTAAAGTATTGTGAAGTGGTGTGGTAGAAAATGGACCGAGGATGGGGATATTTATAGAGAGTTTGCGACGGTTTTTGATTCAATCCTCGCTAATAGCGACGGTTATTTTTTCGAACCGTCGCTATATTTAGCGACGAGTGGTAGAAAACTATGAATGTATGTGGATGTTGCAGATAGAGGGACCGTACTTGCCAAATTAACTGAGGATGCGTATGAGATGCTAGAGCGGATGACTATCAGCAGCTACCAATGGTCAATTGAAATATCTATTGTAAATAAACCTACTAGAGTCTATGAGGTGGATTCATTCACACCACTTTCTGTCCAAATGTTAGCTATTGCAACTCGGTTAGCAACAATGAACAAGGAAAATCAATTGACAATTGAATCAACTTCAGTGGCAACCTGAATGACTCCAGCTGATGTGGGTGGAATTATGAAGAAATCTCAGTTTATGAACAACCGAAACTATAGAAACTATCGAGGTAATCCCTTTCCTAATCATTTTCATCCTGGTATTTGTATTCATGAAAATTTCTTATATGCCAACAACAAGAATGTGTTTAATCCTCTACTGAGGGTTCAATAATCAAAGGGGTGAAGGTATCCGATAAGTATTTTGTATCTAAATCTTCAAAGAGTCTTGAGAAAAGTGAGCCAAGACTGAATAATATTGAAACATATATGACAAATATAAGTGATTCTATGAAATCTCTGGAGACTCAAAATGGTCAACTTGTAAGTGCCACGAATAATTAGCAGAGGAGAGCTTTTCCTAGCAACAATAAAGTAAATCCAAAGGAGAAATTCAAGGCGGTTACCTTGAGAAGTGAAAAATAAATTGGTCTGTGAGTTCTACGCAAATATTAAAGTTAGAATGAAAATCCAATGGTCTTGGTGTAGTTAAAGATGGTTTCTTTTGACAGTCACACCATGAAAACGGTATAAAAGATGCCCTAGGTTGATCAAAATGAATATGTAGAATATGTAGCTGAGCATCTGGATTATGGAGAAATAATCAGAACACTCTGTCATGAGGGTGCTGAATGGAGGATGAACCAAAATGACTCTGTGACATTTTTATTTTGTATGAGCCTTTCGAGCCACCAAAATACATCTTAAATCTTCAATCACATCATTTGAGCTAACTGAAAACAAATGACACGTGTGAAACCATATGATTGACCCCATTCGACATCATTTCAAAATCACACGACAACTGCCTAATGAATAACCTACGCATTGTTCCTCCCTTCAAGGAAGTAAGAACTCTTGCATGAAAAAAGTTCAAAGCCTTCCTCAATCGGGAAAGAAATATGTTCGAAGAAGTAGGAGAGTGGTTGAGATGAGGCAAATTTCTTAGAAAAGAAAATAAAAATGGCAAATTCAAATAAAATGAAGTGGAAATAAAAATGGGAGTGTGAAAAACCTGATCTTCGACTTACTCACTTACTTTGCATTCATGTCCTTTATTTGCAGCAAAGAGCCGAGACATCATGTTATAAGCTGAAAAGACCTATTGAACTGGTCATATTTATCCATTATACTAATGGAGATGGTTATGAGGGTTAAGCCTGTTGGCACTCGAGAAACTTTTAATGAATATTATTATTAAATCACACACATGTCTCATTGCATTGACATATAATTGGGTACACTTTTCGTGAATGCATTATTGAACCAAATGTGTCAGCAGAGATACATTAATGGTAGTAGCAGACAACCACATTAAAGGTGGTTGTTGGCTATCTTATTCAACGGAGTTTTCGTGTTTTTATACAGCTTCCTCCTCTAATTGTAATGTATAACATTCTCAAGCAATTCATTATATTCATGATTTTTTTACTTTTTCTTATTAGTTCTATAATATTTGTGAGGTGTTTGTTCTCATGTATTAAGAGAGTGTGTTTTCTCTTTGGAAACACAATCAGTTGTTGTGAATCATAAAATATTATATTGAAATTCTTTTTATCTTGCCCGTAGTTTTTACCCTAATAAATTTTAGGGATTTTTCATGTAAATCTCGATGTCCAGTTTTATACTTTATTTTCATATTATTATCTCAAGTTGCCGCACGTGAGACCAACAAGTGGTATCAGAGCCTTGGTTTAAAATTTCTTAAAATTCTGAGTATGCTGTGTGGTTGCAGCCTAGACTGATCTTCCACATCAGAAAAGATTTTTTTGAAATCTTTTATTAAGTCGGGATTATTTTGCTCAGTGTACTAAATTATTGTAGACATAATGACCGGCAGGTACGAGATAAAAAATTCAACGGAAGTAGTCAAAACCGCTTGTTATATTATCAATCGTTCTCCTTCAGTGACGATTGATCTGAAGACTCCGATGGTTATGTGGACTGGGAAGCCAACTGATTATTCTCATTTTCATAAATTTGGAAGTCTTGTGTACGTGCTGTACAATGATCAAGAAAGATCAAAGTTGGATTCGAATCCAAAAAGTGTATCATCTTTGGTTATGTTGATGGAGTAAAGGAGTTTCGTTTGTGGGATCCTAATTTCTACAAGCTTGTCATCAACATGGATGTTATATTCGAAGAAGATAATGTAAAGGGAGGCAAAAACACATTGAATTCAAAAACTACTATATTTCGAGTGGAAAATAAGACGGACGAAAATCAAATTTCTTGTGAAGCAGTATTAGAGCACGAAGAACAAGAACATATTGAATATGAGGTTCCCAATATAAGACAGTAAACTTGAGACAGAAGACCACCAGGTTGGTTTTCAGATTATGTCACTGAAAGCAATATTGCATATTGTCTATTAGCAGATGATGGTAAGCCATCGAGTTTTCACGATGTTACTCAAAGCTCGGATGTATCATTGTGTATGGTAGCAATGTAGGAAGAATTAGATGCAATAGACAAGAATAAAACTTGGGATCTTGTTACACTATCACAAGAGAGAAAAGCCATTAGTAACAGATGGGTCTATAAGATCAAGCGTTATGGCAATAACCAAGTGTAGCGGTATCTTGTTAGATTGGTGATAAAAAGGTATGCTTAGAAAGAAAGCATTGACTTCAATGAGATATTTTCTTATGTTATTCGGCTTACAACATTCAGAGTAGTTTTTGGCATTGTATGCGATGTTTAACCTACATTTAGAACAACTAGATGTGAAAACTACATTTCTTCATGGTGATCTTGAAGAAGAAATATTTATGCTTCAACCAAAAGGCTTTGTAAAAAAAGGCAGAGAGAACTTGGTTTGCAGGTTGAACAAATCTCTGTATGGTCTCAAACAGGCGCTGAGGTGTTGATACAAGAGATTTGATTCCTATATCATGAGCCTTGGATACAACAGACTGAGATGCAGACCCTTGTATGTATTTCAAGATGTCTGATGATGATTATATCATTTTGTTGTTGTATGTGGACGACATATTGGTAGCTGGCCCCAACAAAGATTAGGTCCAAGGATTGAAGGCACGGTTGTCTAGGAAATTTGATATGGAGGACTTGAGACCATCAAACAAGATTCTAGGGATGTAAGTTCACCGAGACAAAAGTAACAGAAAGATTTCTCTTTCCTAAAAAAATTATTTGAAGAAAGTCTTGAAATGCTTCAACATGCAAGATAGTAAATCAATCTCGACCTCTCTTCCTGTTAATTTCAAGTTATCCTCCGAAATATGCCTTAGCAGTGAAGCAGAGAGGATGGAGATGTCTCGAGTACTATATACATTAGCAGTAGGAATTTTGATGTTCGTCATGATCTGTACAAGACGGACATTGCTGAAGCAGTGGGAGCAGTTAGTCGGTATATAGCGAATCCTGGAGGAGAGCATTGGAGTACTGATAAGAGGATCCTTAGATACATTAAGGGTACCTCAAATGCTGCATTATGTTAAGGATGATCGGATTTTACACTCAGGGGCTATGTCGATTCAGATTATGCAAGTGATCCTGATAAAAAAAATCTACTACTGGTTATGTGTTTACACTTGCAGTGGGAGCAGTAAGCTGGGTTTCAAAACTACAAAAAGTTGTCGCATTATCTACAACGGAGGCAGAATATATAGCATCTACAGAAGCTTGCAAGGAATCAATATGGATTAAATGGTTATTAGAAGAGATTGGACACAAACAAGAGAATGTTTTTTTATTGTGACAGTCAAAGTGCCTTACACATCACAATGAATCCAGCCTTTCATTCCAAGACTAAACACATTGGAGTCATATTTCACTTTGTTTGAAAAGTAATAGAAGAAGGAAGTGTTGATATGCAGAAGATCTATATAAAGGATAACATAGCTGATGTTCTTACCAAGCTTGTGAACATTGAAAAGTTTGAGTGGTGCAGATCCTCGAGTGGCCTAACGGAAACGTAAGCAACAGAGAATGAAAAGATTTGGAGATGCGTTTGATTCTCAATTAAATCTCCAAGTGTGAGAAAATTGCACTAAATTCAATTCACAATTACACTTAATAAATTCAATTCACAATTACAGATATTGCTCATAATTGACTAACTTCGAGTTTAGTGAGCATTTAATAATATATCCTATGCGATAAAGCATGCATGGTGGAAATGTAGCTCTAAATTTGGTCAATTTTAATTAAAGTGCTGAACAATTCACATATATATTTCCGTACAATTTCCTACTTAATTTAGTTAAAACAATTACTTCAATCTTGACCATATTTTTTCATTCGTCCTAAATATATAGTTTAGTTTTCATATTTAGTATTATTTCTTATTATAAAATACATCGACTATTTACAATAAATTTTTTATCATTCTAAAACTTTAATTGAATATAAACCGGAGCTTTGCTCCACTGGTTTCATCCGGGAAATCCCGTGTAATACGCGTAGATTAAGAATCTAAAAAAAAACAAAAACAAAAACAAAAACAAAAACAAAAACATTAATTGAACAAAGGTCAAATAATTTTTTTTTTGTAAAATTTGTTTTTTCAATAATTTTTTAAATCCGCTTAAAAACACACATAATCCTACCAACATGGGACGAATGTAAACCTACGTACGTAGGACGGTTGTATAGGAACTTCTCACCGAAGGTGGCGTATTTGATTTTCCAATTAAAAAGCATACTTCATTTTTAAAAAAGAAAAAAGGAAAAGCATATTTA
Source organism: Primulina huaijiensis (assembly GCF_012295235.1). Taxonomy (NCBI): domain Eukaryota; kingdom Viridiplantae; phylum Streptophyta; class Magnoliopsida; order Lamiales; family Gesneriaceae; genus Primulina; species Primulina huaijiensis. The sequence goes on along the minus strand of NC_133311.1, from coordinate 14,305,492 downwards.
AGCTGGCCATGAAACTTCCAGGTAGCATAATCACATAGGGCCAACGTACCATCAAAAGCAGTGATTTTGTGCCACTTCCCGCTTATAAAACCCAAAAGTCGTTCGTTGGGTTCATGCAACATCAACTGGGAAACGATAATGGCCACTGAAAAATCTGGATTCGCAGAAAATGCGTGGATTTGGGTAAAGGGTGTTGCAAATAAGTTCATAAATGCGGTAATTAATGCCGGAAAAGATGCCAAGAAACTGGCGGATGAGGATCCAAGAAGGGTTGTACATTCATTTAAAGTTGGATTGGCCATAACTTTAGTCTCGTTATTCTATTATTTTGATGATCCTATATACGATGGTTTCGGTGTTTCTGCGATGTGGGCAGTGATGACTGTTGTTGTGATCTTCGAATTTTCAGTTGGTAACTTTTTAAAACTCATATAATCTTTTGTTCTGTATAGTTTTGTACTACGTTGCTGGTATGTTTGAATTTACTATTGTTTTTTTTTTTTGTTGAAATCTTGTTCTTGTTTATGCATTTGATGGATGGAAAATTTTTGTATAACTAAATTTCAGGAGCAACACTTGGAAGAGCGGTGAACAGAGGGATTGCAACACTTTTAGGTGGTGCGTTAGGATTGGGAGCACATAGATTAGCAAGTTTTTCAGGGGACAAAGCCGAGCCTATTTTCCTAGGTCTTTCTGTCTTGTTGATAGGTAAACTCGGACACCCAAAATTTTGTCCAGAGGCGAGTCATGGAATTGGAATGTTCATTTCTCGTGCAGCTGCTATGGTGACATAATTTTAATTTCTTGAATTTGTTTGTTATGCAGCTGCTGTGGTGACATTTCTGAGATTTCATCCTAAGTTGAAGGCAAGATATGATTATGGGCTAATGATTTTTATCCTTACAGTTAGTCTGATTTGTGTATCCGGATATCGGGACGATGAAGTTTTACATATGGCATATGTTAGACTATCCACGGTGTTGATTGGTGGTGCTGTTTCAGTTTTCATTTGTGTATTTTTAAGGCCGATTTGGGCAGGTGAAGATCTACATAGTCTCACTGCTGCTAATATTGAAAAGCTTGGGATTTTCTTGGAAGGTACAACTTTTTCCCTTTTTCTTTCTGCACAATCTGTTTCTCTACTAGTATCATTGTTGTACCCTTGTTTTGGTGTTTGGATTGATTAATCTTTGAGTCTGACTGGAACTTGCAGTTTTTGGAAGTGAATACTTGAAGTCGCTCGACGAAAAGAATCAAGAGAAGGAAGCATCATCACTTGGTGAGTATAAGTCTGTTCTGAATTCTCAAGGCGCTGAAGAATCACTGGTGAGTTACATAGGTTGATTTGATCTAAGATTGTCTTTAATACAAAATCGAAGAAAGCAACAGAAAAAATTAATCCCTTCCCAATCTTGGATGAAACCATAGTGTGATCATTGGTTAACTTGAGTGAGTTTATTCAACTGCAGGCAAATTTTGCAAAATGGGAGCCGAGGCATGGTAAGTTTAGATACCGTCAACCTTGGGATCAATACCTAAAGGTTGGAGCCGCCACACGAGAATGTGCGCACCGAATCAAAGCATTAAGTGGCTATCTCAACTCAGAGATCCAGGTGCACTAACCTTTTGAGATTTTCTTGAATCAGAAAAGATTGTTAAAGCTGAAGAGAAATAATGCATCCTTCACTCACCAAAGTTGAAGCTTTCATGTGTATAATTTGATGCGTCGCACCCTTCACCGGCCTATTAGCGTTAGATAGCTCCATCTATACTTTGTTCAGAGTTTCCTTATGGTCGTCATGGCCGATGGGGTGTGAAGCGTTAAATTTTTAAAATAGTAGAATCATTGTGCATGCAGCGTGTAATACAACCCATGGTCTAAGTGATTCAGCCATAAAAAGATATGGTTATCAAAAGTTTTTCTTATTTCTGCAGGCGCCAAAGGAAATCAGAGAAAAGATTCAAGAATCATGCACGGAAATAAGCACAGAATGTAGCTGTGCTCTAGCCGAGCTATCAACAGCAATCAAGAATATGACTCGGGCAACTCCAGCTGATCTACACATATCTAACGCAAAAACGGTGTCCAAGAATCTGAAATCTTTACTCAAAACCAGCCTATGGCCTGATACAGATCTGGTTGACATAATCCCTGCTGCAACAGTTGTTTCACTACTCATAGAAATCGTCTCTTGCACGGCCCAGATCGCGAATTCAGTCCACGAGCTTGCTTCGTTGTCAAAATATAAGTTCCCTGATGATGCACATGCAATGAGGCAGAATCAAAATGGGAAGGAGAAAATTTTACCAAGAACTTCTAGTATCGATGGATCCCATAATTTTACCATTGCAGTTGAGTGACTACAACGAATGTCTATAAGGGGGTGCATTGTGTATAAACGTGAGATTTATGTCACTTGAGAGAGAGCACCGATTCATGTTTCTTGGTCCCTATGTATCAGACAGTTCATATTTTTTCTCTCAATGAACTGGAACATTTACCTTTTGCATTTGCTTCCATAAAAAGTTAAATATAATTTTGTCATATTATTCTATACAAAAGGGAGCACTATTTTATAAAGTAGAATTTTAAAAAATCTTTCAGAAAAAATAGCAAAAGTTTAGCAAGCACAATTATGAAATATTTTATGCTAAAACTATAGTTTATGCACAAACCGAGGTACTGATAGATTGTTTTGTAATCACATATGAATCCCAAGTACTACTCGATCTATCCTAGATCGCCCCGTGCATAGTTTGTATGCAGATCGACTTTTGTACATTAATTAGTACCGAAAATTGCTAGTTATGCTCTTAAGTTAAGAGAGTACTTGTTATGTCGTTTTAATTTGGAAAAAGGTTTTTTTTTTTAAGGGTGTCAATTCGGGTGGTTTGGGTCGGGTTGAGTAATAGTACTATTCAAAAATTGCACGACCCAAACCCACCCAAACCCCAGCCAACCTGAAAACACTCAACTCAAACCCGAACCCAAATCAACCCGATCAACCTGCTCAACCGATCACGATTTCGAGTTTATTTTAAGTTTTTTTTTTTAAAGAAAATTAACTAATATTAAAAAAANCTTAAAAATTTCGGGTCAACTCGGAATCCAAAATTTTGACACCCCTATTTTTTTGGTTTATTAACTTATTCATATCAAAATAATCCAAAATTTAAAGTTAGTGTACAAAAATTAAACTTTGAAAACTGAAGCAAAACTCAAAATCGAACAAGTTAATGGACCAAAAAGACTATATTTGTTAGAATAGGTGTCCATCAAATTAACTCGTGGCTTGGGCTTTTATTGACTCTAATATAAAACGATCTTTATTTTAATAATATTTTACAATTTTATTCAATTATGATATTACGCTTTATCTGTATGCATATGCAAGCAGCATAGATAAAGTCTTTGAATATACATTAGGTACCATGAGGTCTGTCTCGTAATATAAAATCATGAAATTCATTAGGAAGTATACCATATATTCTAAACAGGTTCCTAGTCGAATCAGCCGCCTAAAATAAGGATAAAGATCGCTTGAACTTGAGACTAGCATCTGTGATGTAAACGCCATGCTTCATTAGCAAGGTTATGGAAATCTCCATTCATACAGATCGGTGATCATATGATGATGAACTGAATAACCCTCTCTCGGACTGCCCAAGTGGTTATCACTTATCGAGTGGAATAGTCTGCGGTTATGGTTGTACACCATTAGTCCTTTGATCCGGGACAATGTAGGGGCTATACATACTAGTGTGTACTTTGATCTATTTACCGACTTCATTGAGGATCATCAGGTGGCGAGGTTGGGTGTAATTACGAAATATGTAGGACCAAATGCATTGTAGTCGGGGATTCACAATTTGCCTACGTGTGAAGATATCTACTAATATGTTCAAAATTCTCATAAAATATTCTAGAAAGATCTAGAATGAATTAACTAATAAGTTAATTAAGAAATTAAATAGAAGTTATTTAATTTTAATGACCATGCATATATGATATGCATGTATCGATATATTATTTTATATATATACACATATACATATATATTTTATATGATGATATAAAGATATTTGTATACACGGNTTTAATAATAATGGAAATAAATAATCTTAATTTAAGAGGGATTCTTGATAAGATCAAGAATCAGATTTTATAAGTATGATACGAGGCTCATATGGAAACAAGAGACACAATTTTGCAAACTAGGGTTTCGTAAATATCCCCCCTCCTCTCTTCCCAAAAATTCAGCCATACCAATTCTTTTGAGAAAATTTTTTTTGTCGTGCCCCTCTGTGTGCCATCGCCCCCCCTTCCCCCGCCGCTGCACCACATTCGGATATTGGGAATTCGGACGACATAATGTAAAACCCGAGATTTTGTAATATCGTGATCATATCAGTTTAATATCAGGTTAATAATTTGATGGTGTAATCTTGGATATTAATATTTAAATCATTCAGAATATAAGATTTGTTTTAAGGTTAACTAAGTTGTGTAGATAATTTTATCGTGTACAGAATTATAAAGCTCGAGATTAAGATAATATTATCTATTTTAAACTTGAAAATTTGGTAGCAATAAATTTATCTCAATCTAAGGAATTAAAGAAGGAATTTTGAAAATAAGTAGATAAATGTCTAAGATTTAGGTTGATATTGAGATACCAGGATAAAAGATCAAATAAGAGATAATAGAATTCGAAATCTAACAATATATACTAGGAATTTTCGAAAATTAGGTTGGATAGAAAGAAGGAGATTTCGAATATCTACCTAGATCACGGATACATCATGATTCTGGATTTGATTCACAGTTCAAACGCACTATCACGATAGCAGCCAACTCCTATAAATAGAAGGGCCCTAGTTTTCGAAAAATCACACCCAAATTCTCTCAAAAATTTCGAAAATCTCCTCTAGTCTCCATAGGAATTTTCGAGCACAGCGAAGCGCTGCCGCCGTCCAGCCGTGGAAGTAGGCATTTCGAGAATTCCTGTGCAAGAAACCCTAATTATTCACGTAATTTTTGCATCAAGAATTTAAGGTAAGTGGGCAAATTTTAAATTTTTAAATTTTTGGGACATGTGTTTTTCTTTTTAAAGAAAAAAATGCGGTCGAACACCGTCTACGTTTTTTGTTAAATCTTGTTACGTTTTTGTGAGACACTGTGAGGATTCCCTGAAAATGGGTGGAATTCCAACATATGGCCCTTAACAGTGGGATAGAACTGTTTTACGGCCTCGTCCCCTTAGAGGATTAAAACTTAGGGACTGACGTTAGTAAACCATGAAAGGTGAAAAATTGCAGTGTTAAAAATTATGAAAAGCATGCTGTAAATATATGTTATTTCGAAAATATGAAATTTTTATGTGGTGTTCGATAATTCCCCCATTTACTGAGTATTCCCAAAATACTCACCCCTTACAACCTTTCCCAGATAAATCCGAAGAGCAGGTAGAAGAAGAAAAATCGGAACAGTTTTGGGGATGGTGATTAATAGACATGATTACTTTTTTTAATTTTAGAAATTTAAAATTTTAGATTAGAAGTTTCCGCAAATTTATTTTATTTCAGTTGTAAAGACAGTTGTTTTTTTTTGAGGAGTTATGAATAATAAACTGGTTTTCGGTTTATACTATGCTACGAGGCTGGTTGTTTCAATTGTGTGATTGTTAAACAACGCTGGTGTCAAATCCCGAGTTTCGGGGCGTGACACATAATCTCAACGAAAAATTGTTTGTGATCACTAGTGCAATCCAAACAAGAGACACGGCTTCTGATCGTGGACTAAATTAGACGATCAAGAGGAGGAAGATCCGTTCGAAGAGATTTACAAAAAGGACTATCTTTGATTGAAATCTGGAATAGCTTGGATCCACTGTTTTATACCTAAAGATAACAATCTAAACACCCTATGGATGTTTATTAAATACCACGCCCAAGAAGCGTTTCGAACGTCGAAACAAAAATTTTAAAATTTTCGCTGCGCCTTGGGTGTGAGTAAACGGTGATCCAACAATGGTATCAGAGCCAAGTTCTCTATAGAAAATTGATCCACCATTAAAATTTTGATTTTAATCCGAAAACAAAAAAAATTCAAAATTCTCGGAACTATTCGCAGGGCGCGTACAGGGTGCCCGCCAGCGCCCGATCTAATTACGCAGCCGACCGACATGTGTCCGGGAACGTCTCGAGCACCGTGCTGGGTCATGGGCTTGAATTGTTCGGACATAGGGTGCGATTTTATGATTTTACAAAATCTTAGATAAAGTTGATATTTTATTAAAATTTGTTCAATTTTTCCTTAAGATCAAATTTTGGCAAATTAATAATTTTTTGGTAAAATAAATAATTAGAATATGATTTTATTATTTATGGTAAAAATGATTTTTTACAAGAAATCAATTATTACTGAATAAATTGAAAATTAAATAAAAGATGTTTATTTAATTTATTAACTTCTTTAATAATTGTGGTGGTTAATAATAAAATTACTAGATGCGTGATTTAATCAATTAATTAATTTTTTTAATTAATTTATGTTAATATGTGATATTAAATAAATGAAAGATGATCGAGAGTCTTGACCAATGTGATAGGTGTATATTTTGATATTATTAAAGTTAGCCTGGTTTATGGCTTGTTCCCATCTCATGAGATGTATCTCTTATGTGTCATAGCTATTCAAATATAATTATTAGAAATAGTGGGAGACCAAGACTGGAAGATGGTGGGCCCAATGCAGAATATGAAGACATGTAAAATATTGGAATATCTTGTAATAAGTTGCATTTACATCCCTAGGGAGAGAAAAATATTCTCAAATATAGGATGAACTCAATAATCATGTTCTAATATTGTTTACAATTTTTGTTTATATACAAGAAAGGAAATAATTCATGTAAATCTCCCAAGTGAGTGCTTTTTTTCTAATATCCGCGTCAAGGTACGTGAGTGGGTGCACGCTAAAATTGTGTGGTTCCCCGCATAGTTATGCAATCCTTCATCTTGGACAGCCTGAGGAACGCGGGCGCGCGTCTGGTTTTGTCCATGCACACATTTCTTCTCTGGGTACGCGACTGTGCATTCGTGTTGCACGAGTGCGCGCCCGCTTCTATTCTCCCGAGTCAATTTGCACTCAAATGTTTGGTTGCTTGATACGATACCACAAAGAGCTACCTTGAAATCCTTTAATCGCTTGAATATGCTTGATGTTTCATCTTCAATCACTGTCAACCTTGTACGTTCGAGACAACAAAGCTTCTTGATATTCTTTTCAAATATTCGCACATAATGCTCGATCAGATTCATATCATCTATACAAATTCATATCATCTATATATGTCAAGATAGAGGAAAGTTGAAGGCTTCTATCATTCTCTTCAATTTTATTTATGTAAATCATTCTTTCAGCTAAAATTATTAGCTAAAGAGTTATCTCCTCCTCTACAGGAGATTACTAATGTAATAATACGTATATCTTAATAAAATCACCAGGTTTTTACCCATATCATGTTATGCTCATTTTAAATTAAATCTATTACTTTACGTGTTAAGGTAGGAAAAGAAAAAAGGTTGTGATAGTGTTTTTTAAAGAACCCATGACATGAACCAGCGTTATGAATGTGTGGTTAGGCTGTGAGGAGTAGTCTGTAAAATCCGACAGACACGACCTAACAATATTTTGTTCAAAACGTATGATGTTTAATTTATTTTACAGAAGCATGAAGGATTAGAAAATAAATTGGAAATGTAGAACCCGTAAATCAGAATGCGTATAGGCCATGCATAATTCTAGTATTTAAATTAAAATGATTTTATTGCATGAGTATTTAAATTCTTTTCTTTAAAATTAATTATTTTATTGCAGTAGTTTAATTACTACCTTTTCAGTTAATTAAGTGAGGCCGGAGTGGAGTTGGAGAATTGAGATAAAATCTAATATTTAGAAAACATTCTTAGAATTTATTTAGGATAAATAATAAGTCAATTAATATAAAAGAATTTTTAAGGAATTATTTGAGTAATTTAAATATTTAGCCAAGCATGCAAGATAATATTACTCCATAATTAATTTCTTAAGTCACTAAAATATTTAATGGGTAAATAAAACTCTAAAGATTTAAAATACAATATTTAAGAAATATTTCCCCTCCACTTTTATTAGCAATTTTCGGCCATCTCAATTTTTATAAGATTTAGTTTTGATTTACAACTCAACTTTGATTCCTTTTCCATATCCATTTCATGGTAGATAATCTCTTCAATTTCATCTTCACTAGTTAATGATTTAAACAATATTCTTACCCATTTTTTTGATAGCGAAATCGGCCATCTCCATTAGGAGATTTAAAAATATTGTCAACTCACTATTTTATATCCTTCCTTGATCCTTTTCTTGACATAATAGCTCCTCACCTTTTTATCTACTAAAATTATTAATTAAGCAATATCCTCCTTTATTTTGCAAGCTAAAATCGGCCCTCACCCTAGAATATCAACCTCTAATCTCTTGAAATCAAATCATATCAATATTATTTCCTTACCTCACAAACTTGAAAGATAGAAAGATTATTCTCTCCATTTATCTTGCAACCTTCCCATTTATCTCCCTAACCTTCTCTCCCCACCCTCATTCACGAAATTCAGAGTAAAATTCAGTAGGAGAAAATGTGAGAAAGCTAGGAAAAACAAGAGAGAAAGTGAGAAAAGAAGAACACTTCGTCTCCTCCGCGCCGCTCCGCGTCGTCGTTTCGTTTGTTTTTCGTTCAAAACAAACCAAGGCATGTTTATATTTTTCCTTGCTCTTCAATCAAGTCATATACATGTTTTTAAACCATATTTGTTCATGATTTTTTTTTAGCAAAACCGAAATATTACAGCAACTACACAACAAAATTCTGCACAGATTTTTTCTACTTCCCTTCATGCTTCATGGTTCTTGTTGTTTTTGTGGTTGCATGGTTGGCTCGATTTCCAAGGGCTCAAGGCTGCTTTTAGACATGATATAGGGTGTGTTAGGAAGGGATTTGTCCATTGGTCTCATCCCCTTTCCCCCCTTGCATCGCGTTTTGGACAGCAACTCCCCAGCATGGCGTTTTGTGTCCCGATTTGCATGTTTAGTGCCTAAGGTGAAGATTTTGATCTTGGCTGCCCTAGGGGCTGTAGCCATGGTTAGAATCTATCCTTGGCTTTTCTAAGACGTGATCAAGTCGGCCTTTCGAGGCTTGGTCCATGGTTCCATCGGTTTTCAAAACAAAACAAGACAAGCACCCCTTCGATTTTTCTTTTCCTGCATGTGTAGTTTCGAGTTTAGGGGTTGGTGTGGATCTTGGTTGGCTTTTTACCCCTTATCCATGGTTAAAACCATACCCTAGGATGTTGGTAAGAGGCTCTGGTCGATGGTTCAAGCCCCAATGGCCATTAGCCTTGCAAACGACGCAAGGAAACGCTAACACTGCTGCTGTATTTTTGACAGAAAGTTGTGCTGCGGTTCAGAGGTGTGTTTCGAGTTCTTGGTCGTCTTTTAGCCTATGGCCTTGGATTGGACAGTACCTCATCAAGTAAGGAAGGCCGTGTTTTTGGCCGTTCGTAAGTCGGATCAGTTTAGAGGTTGTACGAGAATTTACGGTGCAATGTGCCAAAATGACTCTCGAAAGAGCGTTTCTTGTTTTTGGCCGCCATTCACTAAATTTCGAGTACTGTAATTTTAGGAGCACTATTTTATCATTTTAGGAGTATTTTAATCATGACTAAATGATGGTTCGGTGTTGGTTCGGATTGGCACGGGGTCATGATTAAATACTAAGTCATTGGGCGTAATTGTCTCGTTTCTGGATTCAATTACGAAGTTTTGGTCAAGTTAGAATAATTGCATGTCACTCATGATTAGGTAAAGTTGCAGCGAGCCTGGAAGAGATCCAACCCATATGGAAAAATTAATACAGGATATTTAATTACGTTATTTAATTATATTACGTGCATAAAATATTCATTTTTGAGATTCATGCGATATTGTTTGTGGCCACTTCACTGTCCTGGTATTATTACTTCACCCGGTGGTCACTTACCGGTTCAGTTCAGTTCATCCTGGTGGTCACTTACCGATCCCACCCAGTATACTGTGGCATTAGTCTGATCAAATGATTATTATTTCATCCGGTCGTCAGTTACCGTTCAGTTCAGTTCAGTGCAGTTCATGGGGCCACTTGCGTAGAACATAATCTCAGCAAAATTATGACATGCTATTTTATTACAGAGCTCTATTGAGCTAACAGTTCACTTATGATTTCCAGTTCAGTTATGCACGTATTTATAATTATATATTATAAGATATTTACAGTTCAGTTATGCAAGTACTATAATTCCTCATGACATGATATTTTCACTTCGCATGCAATTTTATTATTATCTATTTACTTGTTATTACGATATATGCATGCTGAGTCTTTAGACTCACTAGACTTGATTGTTGTAGGTACTGATGATGTCGGGATCGAGGGCGGGGACCAGTGAGCCAGCTTGAGTCGGCAGTAGTGGGACCTGAGGACCTCATTTATCAGTTTATTTATTATTTTTGCGAAAACTCATTTTTATTACAATGAATTATTTTAAGCTGTCGTTTTGAAACATTATTTACCTCCGCTGCTATTTTGAATATTAAATTTTATTTATCAGTTTATCTTTTGAATGAGACATTTTAATTATTTAAAAAAAAATTTTCAAATTTTTCCGCAAATTTTCAAACACGAATCCAAAGGCCTTCACAGGAAAATACACATGCAGACACATTGTTGCACGATTTCTTGTCCGCAAGTGTACGGTGTCAAGTTTTAGTATTGAATTGAGTACGAATATCATTTCCATGGAGAGTGAATATTTAAAACTATATTAATTACCGTAATTAGAATAGTCTCACTTTATTTAGAAAATTAAATAAGGATATTGTTTGATTATTAACTAATAAATATAATAAAGTCGAACGCACAAACATGGAAAAATCAATTATTGATCAATTAAATGAACTCGATTAATTCAAGAAAACCCAAATAAACGAATATGTGAATTGAATATATAAATCAACGATTCAAAAATATAGTTCAACCAAGCTACGTCGTCCCCTAGATAAATAAATTAGTTCATGATGAAATAACAACGATAATAGATCATGTTTCTCAACATCAACTAATCAAATAGAAACTAAGAGGAAAATAACGAGAAAGAGCTAGTCCGAATTTGCGACTACGTCCTCGAAATATATGCCTTTCGTCTTCGCTCCTCGCTCTTCGTTCTTCACGTTTCTCGCTCTCTGTATTTTGTGTGGTATGTGGCTCTCCTTTTTTTCCTTGTGTATGGCTGAGGCTTCTTCTTTTTATATCCATGAAAAGCCCGCAAAATTCACGAGTTCTAGTTCTATAGGTTTGCGTCGCGCACGGGTGAGATTTGAGAACGCGCAACTGCACACATCTTTCTATTTTGTGCATGCATCTTGTTTGGGCCATGTAGCTATGCGAAAATGGTGCACTGGTCCGCTCCTCTTCATGTGTTGCACTGCTTCATCATGTGCCCACAGCTGCGCGAGGAAAACCGCACGGCCACGCATTGTGTTCTACTTCGTCTTGATAGCTCGGGTCTGTGGTTGCACAAGGATATCGCGCAGCTGAGCACTTTTTGTTTTCATGCACCTTCATTCTTACATCTTGGACTTGGTTTCCATTCCTCGGCTCATCGTTTCTATTATAATTCACTCCCATTCGGTTGCAAATTATGTGCTACGGTTTGATTCCTGCAAGCTACGTAACTACGACCAAAACACGTAAATCTGATCAACAACTAGCCTAATCCAAGTTAAATCATAGGATAACGTAAGAGCAGCAATCACACTTAGCAGTTCATGATGATAACATGTTGTATATCAACACAGATGGTCTAATAAAGATACTGAAAGCCAACACAACAGCAACAACAACAATATTAGAATATGTGCCTCAAATGATTTAAAAGCATAGATTGAATGGACCATCGAAGAAAACAAAATTCGATAACATGGCCAATGACATTCTATACAATACCCTTGATAAGAACATGTTCAGCAAGATCAAGAAATGTTCACCCGCAAAATAAATTTGGGAGAATACTCCAACCGTGAACTAGTATTGAAGGTAATGAGAACACTACCCAGAGAGCGAGTTGTAAAGACGGTGGATATGAGGAAGTCCAAGGACCTCAACAAACTCGAGCTTCATGACTTATTTTCAGACCTAAAAGCATACGAGTTCGGGATGAGGATCCAGACAGAAGAAGAGTTATATTGCACAACCAATCAAAGCTCTAGCCATCACAACCCCAACTTTGACCGCTGGTCAAAATTCTTCTAGCAGAAAATCTGCTGATCAGATAAACAATGAGGTCATGTCTTTATCTGTTAAAAAAATTTAACAAATTTGTGAGGAAAAGTCTGTTTAATTTTAAATCCTGTCATAAAAATATCAAGCTGATAATAATCAGGCTTGTTTTAATTGTGGGAAAAAAGGGCATTTTATTACATATTGCAACAGGCCCAAAAAATATGATAAAAAGCAATTTGATCAGAGATGGTCATAGGATGAAATAAGATACTATAAGAAGAAAATGATCAAAAGGTGCTCAACTATGAGAAAATCAAGAGCAATTGGGCTAATACAGATTCAGAAACTTCAAACTCAGAAATTTCTTCCAGTGAGAATGAAGAAGAACAAGTTCAGTGCCTCATGACGGATGTTGAGTCGGAAGCTGAATAACTCGAGCTAGAAACTCTCGATGACATAGTATTTGACTTCAAATCTAGTGAATTCACATGAGAGTATCTTTTCATGAAACTGCATGACATGGTAGATGAGTTTAAAAGATTATCGTAGTCATTCGAGGAAGTAAAGGCAGCAAACAAAAGCATAATAGACAATTCAGGAAACTCTAGCTGCTCCCAGCGAAAGAAACTTAACATTCTGAGAGTAAAATTGATTCTGTTGTCAACAGAAAATGATGACTTGTGTAGAGTATTCCAAGTCACTATTAATGAAAATAAAATATTTATACAGTTAATCAATTCTTCAAATAAATCTTCTGCTTCCATCGAAAAAATGCACGAGTTGCAAAAACCGGTCGGAGACAAGATGGATTAGGGTTTGAAATAATGAGTGTATGTTTCTAATGCGGGGAACAAATAGTTTCTGGATAAGGGTAAATCTAATATGATAAATTTTGTTCCTTCCATTCGAACATGATAAGCCATAAATTCAACACAGCTAGAATGTGTCTTATGAGAAGAGGTCAAAGAATCACAGTCTCGGATATGTTGAACCGAAGATTTCTAAGTCTAAACCGGACATTAATGAAGTGCAAAAAAAGTCATTATTGTTATAGTGACTTGAATTGGTCTCGCAAATATCAAGTCCAACAGGACATTATTATATGAAAGAGAAACCTAGCCGTTACCACAACTGCATGTTGTTCAAAAGAGATATAGACTGAATAGGAATGATGACCGACTTAAAATACATCTTTTGAAAGAGAGAACACATCACACAATATTACATGGTTTTGCACTAGCATGCACTCTTTTGGATACACACACTAGTAAGCTTATGAGACTAATTCAAGTGTGGTCCTGATCAAGTCCTGAGAGGGTTAATCCGATCAGGACCCAAATAGACATGGGTACCGAAGGTTTATTTGAATAATTGTAAGTATTAAAGAATAAGATTCTCAAAGATTCTATATGGAATCTGGACAATGGATGCTACAGACATTTGATAGGAAATATCAAGATGTTGTCTGAAATAATCAGTCAATAAGCACCAAGAATCACTTTCTCCAAGGGTAATGTTCTGCGTAAAGATTGAATTAACCACGAAAAGATAATTGTTAAATATGTCATGTTAGTTGATAATATTTGCTACAACTTGATTCATATCAGTCAATTATGTGACAATGGTAATTTGTTGAGTTTCACAAACCCACATGTACAGTTAAATCATCAAATGGAGATATTATGCTAACATGATTAAGAGAATTAAATATCTGTAAAGTTATCTGGAATGATGATAATCTTGTTGCTCTTTCATTTTTTGTTGCATTACAAGGTAATAAGAACTGGTTATGGCATAAACGGATCAATCACTTACATTTCAGATCTATTGCTAATTTGAGTAAGCAAAAATTGGTCTCAATATTGCATAACATTGATTTTTGCCAAATATAAGGCTTGGTGAACTCAATTCATCTTTCGCTCATTATTCAACTACCCAACAGCAAGATCCACATCCATTTGTACCAAGTCTCCGATGGAATAAGAATCATGCACTCGAGCTGGTTATCGATAATCTAACCGCTCCTCTTAGAACTAGGAGCAAATGATTGATGAATTTTTGCATGTAACATTCATTTCTAAGATAGAACCTAAGAAGATAGATGAATTTTTATTAGACTCAAGCTAGATAGAAGATATGATGGAAGAACTCAATCAGTTTGAAAGAAATAAAGTTTGGCATATAGTTCTCAGGTCTTCATATCAACATATTATTGGAACTAGATGGGTATATAGGAATAAACTAAATTACAGTAACTCGGTTATAAGAAATAAAGCTAGACTTGTAGCTCAAGGATACAAACAAGAAAAAAGAATAGATTTTGATGAATTGTTTGCTCTTGTAGCTAGACTTGAGGCCATTAGAATATTCCATGCATTTGCTGCATATAAAAAATTTAAGATCTAGCAGATGGAGGTTAAATCCGCATTTCTTAACATTTTGTTTAATTAAGAAGTATATGTTGAACAACCACCTGGATTTGCTATTCATATTTATCCTAGCTATGTGTATAAGCTTCATAAAGCATTGTATCGATTAATGAAAGCTCTTCGTGATGGTATGAAACATTGTCTAAATTTCTGTTTGAGCATGATTTTGTTATTGGAAATGATGATAAGAAACTGTTTAAATATACTAAAGGTGATAATTCATTAATAGTACAAAATTATTTTGATGCCATTATATTTGATTCCAATAACCCTAAACTTTGTGATAGATTCTCTAAGATAATGTAGAAGTAATATGAAGAGCATGATGGGAGAATTAACTTTTTCCTCGGATTGCAAGTGAAGCAGCTATACGCAGGAATTTCATCAACCAAGCCAAGTACACCGAAGAATTATTAAAGAATTTTGGCATGGAGAATTGTGATTTGGCTCTAGTCCAATGAGCTCATCAATCAAACTAGAGAATGATGAAGGTGGTATCTTAGTGGACATAACAATTTACAGAGTGTTATTTAAATCACTTCAATATTTTATCGCTAGCCGTTCATACATAATGTTTGCGGTTTATTTGTGTGCTTGCTTTCAAGTAACCTTATGCATTCTCATTATACTGCAGATAAAAGCATACTCAAAAATCTTATGAGTACTCTTTGTGTGGGTTTTTGGTATTCTAAAGACTCAAGTTTTAACCTCATTGGCTATTCAGATGCAGATTATGCAGGTTTCAAATTGACAGGAAGAGCACCAGTGGATCGTGTCAGTTCCTGGGAGACAGAAATATATCCTAGTTCATCAACAAGCAAACATCGATTGCTATATCAAATGATGAAGCTGAATATCTAGCTTCTAGGATTTGTTGTGCAAAAATTCTATGGATTCAGCAACAATTAATATATTATGGAATTCAAGCCGCCGAATCCCCAATCTTTGGTGACAAAATATGTGTCATAGAAATCACCTACATTTATGTATTGCATTCTCAGACTAAGCATATTTAAATTAGACATCATTTCATTCGAGAACGTGTATGAAGAAAGAAATCTAGCTATAGTACATTTCGACAGACAATCAAGCTGCTGAAATCTTCACTAAGTCACTACCTGACTCTAAGTTCCCTTATTTTCGAAACATTCTTAGCTTAATAGATTTAAGTTAATGCATAAATTTATTGGGAGTAAAGTTGAGCTGATAAAACAATATGTCAAGCTGGTACATAACTCTGATGCTCCAAATAGAGTTTGTGGAAACATAACATTATCACATGCTTTGATTGCTTCCTTCTCAAAAATATTAAATGGTCGATTTAATCTATTTTTAAAATAAAAATTTTAATTATTTTAATCCTGTGTTTGTTGGTATGTCTGTTATTATTCATTTTTAAATTGCTATTATTTTTACTCGGATATATAAACAGCCAAAAGTCATTTTTTGACTTTTCAAATTTAAACATGTGACATATAGACATGTGGACTATCATGTCAATCAAATCGGATTGTATATATATTCATTGTTTAAAATCTTTTATTCTTTCTGATAACTTAAACAACTCTTGGCATTCTATTTGCACTCTTTTTTTCTTGAAATCTAAGCACTTCACATATCAGGTCAAGCTGTTGTGATTCGTTAAATTTGAGTCAGTGTTGGCCATGAAGGATGAGCCCATGCTCACCATGTTCAGGATGTTTGAAGCTTCTAATTTGAGACGATTCTTGGGTTGCAGAACTAAGGTGTCTGCACTAGTGTTGGATGAGCTTTTTGCATCCTCCAAGATCAAGTTTGGATCAGTAATATGCATTATTCAAGGATCAAATCTTTTTATCACCAATAAGTTGTTTGCCTAAACGTTTGATCTACCAACAATCGGGTTGAATGCATTTTCTGAGCTTCCAGAATGCAACTCTACACATTGCGGAGCAGAATTTTCTCTATCTAGTTCACCTCTTTCTTCCCCCAACTCCTAAAAAATGACCTCAAAACGGAGTATAGGTACTTGCAGATATTGTAAGCAAGCCACTATTGGCTAAGGCAGGTGCCTTAGATAAAGTTACTACGGATAAATTTCAAGCCATGGCGACCATCACTTCTAGAGTAAATTTAAATTGTTCTGACATCTTGTTCAAGATCTTCAAGTCAATTGTGAAGAAAGAAGCCCAGTCTAAGGGGTTCGTTGTTCCATTGTGTTATATGTTTGAAACAAATTTCAACTAGAGTCGAGCTGTTGTCGTTGAAGATTGAAATAGGATAAGCTCTTGTCGATGAGGAAAAAAAATGCAAAGAAATTCAAGATGTCTTGGGCATCGGCTAAAGAAATCAAGAGGAAAGTGGTCCTTTCCTCATAATCTAACTCGAACTTCGATAGAGAGAAAAGAACTCTGACTCAAGTATTCAGTGCATCCAAGAAAGTGGTCGAGCCTAAAGAAAAGGTTGAATAAAAAGACGAAGATCAAGCTGATAAAGTTTGTCAGCGAGCAAATTTGACTGGCACCAATTCCAGTTTTTCCCATTTCCAGCTTGAAAGGAGTTAAGATAGTGGAACGAGAATAAGTGACAACTCAATCTGGTTTGCTGTCCGTTGACCCAAAGTACAAAGGAAAGGGGATATTTGTTGAAGAACCCAAGATATTCAACATTCAGACTTCAATCAATCTGGTAATGGAACAAGTGGGTGCATGAGATTTCCATAGAAAGACATAGCAAGTTTGACACATGGAATGATTATAGAACTATTGTCCATTTTGACCTAATCTACAAGGAAATATCTCATATCTTTTGTTGAGCTGGAAAAACATATTTTGGACTGGCTTGAAACAGATATGACCTCTGAAGCAGTTGTATGGAGAAAATTCATCGAATTATAAATTCGAAAAAATGCGGTTCATTAAACATAAGCATGCAAACTTCAAAGCTCACAGTCTGACCACCAAAGATGATTTTGCGGTCATCATCCAGCTTGAGATGGATGTTTTGTCCATATCTATGATCGTAAAGGTAAAAAGACAATAATATGAACTCCCATCCGCCAAAAAAGAAGACAAATATGAAGAAACGTTTGATTTCAGAGGAAGTCAAGCTAGTGAACAACCAATTTTAGAAGAGATCGCAGCTGAAGTTCCCCAGACTCAAGATGTTGAAGAAAACGTGGACTAATAACAGACTCGAATATCTCAAATGTAGAATAAGGAAGAGTCTACTATTCTCCCATATGTTCAAATTTTATTTGTCCTTTTTCTCTCCTCCAACAGAAAATCAAACTTGAGATCTCTCAGAGATTCCCTTAATTTTGTGGATGAAGTTGTATGTTCATTATCTTAGTTTGACTTCATATGATCGTAAAGTTAAAAAGGAAAGAATATGAACTCCCATCCGCCAAAAAATAAGACAAATCTGAAGAAATGTTTGATTTCGGAGAAATTCAAGCTAGCGAACAACCAATTTTTGAAGAGATCCCATCTGGAGTTCCCCAAACTCAAGATGTTGAAGAAAACGTGGATGAACAATAGACTTGAATAGCTCAAATGTAGAATCAGGCAGAGTATACTATCCTCCTATTTGGTCAAGTTATTGATTCATCCCTTTCCTCTCCCCCAACATAAAATCAAACTGAATACCTCCAAGAGATTCCCCTAATTCTTGTGGATGAAGTTTTATGTTCCTTATCTCATTTTGAGTTCGTTCAGTCCAAGATAGACCGTTCATCTCCCATACCTGAATATAAAACAGTTAAGAAAGAAGGTGTCTTTACAAAAGAAGAGCTCTTAATGGAATCGATGCCTTCCACTCCAGCCAATGCACACATGCAAGAAGATCATATTATCTCTCCAAAGAATCTGACCATGTTGGAATTTATGAGTTTCAGAATTTGACAAACAAATCCGTAAAAAAAACTAAAGAACCAAACTGAATTGATGCAACTGAGAGTTCGTAACTGATCGCGAAACCAAAGAAGACTTATCGAATTTGAATGGATTAAGAACTAAATTTAATAGACTAAAAGTTCTTATAACTATAAATAAGTCGTAAAACTGATGATTCAAAGTTCGCTAAACAGATTGAAGATCAGAACTGAAGACTTCGCAAAACTAAACTGAAATGACCTAACTCAACTGAAGTGTTCAAACTGGAAAGACATCAGTTAGAAATGATATAGTCCAGCTGAACTGATCAGTCGACTAGTTTGACTCCTGATCAGTTAGCCACGTCATCAGATGTAATTTAAATCTCACCGGACAAACTGACAGTCCATACCAAAGCAGAATAGATGAAGCAGAGCAAGTTCGATACATCGTACCACTATCAGAAAAATTCGTCTACATGGAGTAGAAGACGATTCAACGGATATTAATCATTATATGCATTCAATGTGACTATTGGAATCGAAAACTATTTATAGCTGATGAGTTCAGTTGAAGAAAGGTTATCAAACACTAATAGAAAGAACCATTCACGAACAACTTTCAGTTATCTGCGATTTATTTTCAAGTTCATTCAGTTTACAAATTGCACAATTTAGCTCTCGCTTTATTGTTTTATTCGTATCATTCGGGCTACTTGTTAGAGCTATTCAGTTATCAAACTGATAAGTAAAAAATAAGCTAATAGTTTTATTTTGGCATTTTATAAGTTCAACTGAAGTGGGTTATTACAAATATTTGTACTCAATCAAAGTCTTTAAGTGAAATTCTATCATTGAGATAGAAGAGATGACGTAGAAGTAATTGAAGACTCCGAATATCCATAAAATTCTTTATGTTCATTATCCTATTCATTTTGTTATCAATACTTTATCCAAATATATTCAATATATCTTTCAGTTTATTTCTGCACCACAACCATTAGTTAATTAATCGATATCAACACACAAGATTTCTGAATCAGTTCCATAAAGAACTTATTTATACCCGAAAAAGATTACAAAAACCGAAGTGCGTGTTTATTCAACCTCCTTTATAAACACATCATCATCATTAACCGATCCTAACATACCAGCAAAGATTTTATAATTCAAAGTGCATTTATACTTGATGATGCACAAATGGAAGAAGTGGATGATCTGCAGCATGTCTTTGATCAAAACACTTAACCTCCAACTGCACAAGTAACTACTCCAGCCACTAAATCTATGCAAGTATTGCATGAAGCCGGTCCTTTTCACATCCATCTAGTGGAGAGAGAATAATTTGGACCGCCTTCCTCTCTTTTGTAACCTCAAAAATAATCATTTCCGTAAATTAATTTGAATGTCTTCTCTGAAGTTGATGAGACCAACACTTCTCAAGTTATGCTTAAGAAAATATTCTCTCAAATTAATGACTTTTCTAAATCAGTGACCAAGGTCAAAATAAAACATTTTTCTCACAATGACATTCGATAACTTCATGAAACAGGTTCTTCGCGAGCACAGTTCTATAGAGAACAACTTCAAACTGATGGCCACCAATCAGCAACTAAAAAGCAAGTCGCTAGTATGAATGTTGAACAAGAAATTCTTGAATATATGCAGCGTTGTGATGCCAAAAAAGTGTAGGATTACAAGAAAGCCGAAGATCAAAAGAGAAATACTGAGAAAGCAAGATACGAAGAAGCCACGAAAGAAAATGCTAGGAGAAAATAGGAGAAAGATGCTAGGATAAGAAGACAAAATGGAAGCAGAGGTTTAAGTTTTAAAATATAGATTTTTCAGTAGGTGTATTAGGATTTCTTATCTTAAAATGACTAGAGGAAGATGAAGATCATGTCTCTATACAAAAGGTTGTTACAACGAAAGGTAGACCTCTATTTATTATAAAGAGATAGGTGGTTGGTGTCCGATTGTTAGGAGAAGAAGAGGGGGTGGTAGCAGCAGTTCAAGTTATAGAAAATATTTTTTTCAGTAATTGCATTAGGATTTCTTATCTTAAAATTGTAAAAATGTTATTCATTATCTTTTTTTTTAAAAGGATGTTATTCATTATCTTAATGAAGAACATTTTAATATCTTTTGTACTATTAATACCTAAACTATTTATATGTAGCATTTGTATCTAGTTTTATAGTTTGGTTTTATCATCACCAAAAAAGAAAAAATTGTTGGAATATAAATCAGCATAAATATGCAGATTCAGAAGTGAAGTAAACATAGAACAATAATTCAAATCTGCATTATTTTCATGATCTTCGAGCACTTTCAATCTATCATATAGTAAGTTGCTCAACTTAGCACACGTTTATCACAATTACATTAGATCATCCAAGAATTAATTTGTGCTACCCTACCAACTCAAGCTGTCAAAGCTAATTGTTGAATTTTTTGTTGTTTCCAGTGAACTAAAGGTTCTTAATTAGCCAAAAGTTATTGTGTGATCAATAAGAGTTGCGATTTAGGAAGTGATTAGTCCTAGTCGAAATGAGTTGTTACAAAACTTGTAAAAACAAAGCCTTTTAATGGATTCTTTCCTAAGTATAAGAAGGAGTGACGTAGGGGTATTCATCTCTAAACATCCATAAAATTATGTCTTGATTACCTTACGCACTTTCTATTGATTGCTTGCATATCTAGCTATTTTCTTTGATTAACTGTTGCTTACATAAAATATATTTTATCACTAGTCTTGTCGGACTGTTCCACACTTGCTTTTTTTAGTTTTCTATTAAAGTCTAGTCGTTCAATAAAATGCCTTAATTAACACCCAAAAAATTGTTAAAGTAAGCTCGATTTAAGAAATATTTTACAATGGATTACTCACCCCTTATAAACTCTATTCTAATCACAGCGTTATGCCTTGTATGCATTGTATTATTTTTAAAATTATATTCATCACACACACGTGTACAGATGGTAAAATGTTGGATAACTACAAAAATTTCCCTGATGATCGAGACGTGACGTTTAAATTGTTGTATAGTTTAAAATAATTGAATTACATTATTAGTAACAATAATAAAATTTGTCAAATAATCATCAGATTTTCAATCTTGTAATTGAAATAAGAACCAAAGGAATGCGTCGATTTCCATTAGTTGCAAGTGGGTATAATTATTTGGAGGTGATAATTGAGAAGTATCAATTGATCAAGACTTGATATCTAGACTATCATATGATTTTAAATATTTGAATTGTATCGTCATAAAAAAATACCTTTTAATAAATTGGAAAGTGTTCAATTCTATGTAATTGATAAATGAAATAACTTTACATTAAAAAATAAATAAAACAATAATATTTATTATAATTGTAATGATATCTATCTATCAACATCTACATTACTATTTATTAAGTGTAAGCCTCTTAAGTCTCCATCTATGTCTTCACCAAATTATGCAAATTAAATTGTGTAAGCCGCTAAACCTTCATCTATGTCTTTTTTACCAAATTATCCCAATTAAACCGTGAAAGCACATGAAATTTAAAACAAGAAGAAGAAAAAACTATTAAGAACACAAAAATATATGGGAAAATTGTTTTTTTTTTCATGTATGTTTGTCTCCTTGCGATTTTGATCATCTATGTTGTCAAATTTCAATTTCAATTCGTTATCATTGTTCTTTAATTTGGCAATTTTAGTCATTTTTACAACGTGACACAAATACAATGTTGATGTAGCGCTGACGTGTATAGCGTCACATAAGCATTCCTTGTGAAAAAACTAAAGTTACCAAAAATAAAAAATGCAGAACTAAAACTAAAATTTAATAACATAGATGATCAAAATCATAATACGAAAAAATTAAAAAACCAAAAATACAATTTTCCAAAAAATATATAAATACAAAAAAATTGATAAGATCAATTAGATACAAAAAAAAAAAAAAAAAAAAAAAAAGACACAGAAAATAATTTCTTTACATAAACCGTAATTAACATAAAAATATACTCATAATATCATGGTAGCATTCTCTAACATGTTAGTATATTTATCATTTATAAACTAGGTTAAATGAATCAAGCCAAACCACGAGCTTTTTAAGTCAGCTTTAAAAATATTCAGTTCGTATACAAAGTTATTAAATTCGAGCCGACTCGAATTTTTTTCCAGCTCAAATTATTTTTGTCAATATTTTTCGAGTCACTCGTTAGTTTTAATATTTAATTAATATAATATTAAATAAATATATTTTGAATCGTTCCAACCTTTATTTTCGAGCAATGTTTCGATTTAGGCTCTAATTAGACTCGAATTTGTGCCAAAAATATTTATTCATTCGAGCTCGAGTCTTAAATTTTCTAGATATTTATCCAGATTTGTTAATATTCCTATATGTATTATTATTTTTCAATTCAAAAAGTAATTTTTTTTTATTTCTAAATTTCTAACTTTAGTCAAAAGTAGTTGGACAGCCATATCCTACTGCATTCTTTAAAGAATAGGTGCATGCCAGTTGCCACCTTCACAGAATACCGAAGGTTCACATAATCAATGGAGAACCGTGTACAGCTATTTCCTATGATGAAGCACCCTACAAATGTCGATGGCCAAAACAAATTTAAAAAATATTTACTTAAATAAAATATATTTGCTACCAAATATTTGATAAATTATAATAAAATAAGTTAAATATAATAAGACATTAATTACTACTAACAGTGTAGCATTTTGTTAATGAGAATTTCAGAATGATTTTTAAAAAATTATCTATATATACAACGAGATCGATCTGTTTAATATTTCTAACAATTAACTATGTTTTATATATCAAAAAGTAGTTAACTTAATTATTGATGCTTAATCTTTAAGTAAGAACAACACATTGCCAAAGTACGATCTTGTTAATTTTTATTCAGTGAGAATTGGTTTTTTAGTCATGTGTATTTAATTTTTTTGCGATTTTAATCATCTATGTTGTTAAATTTTCAGTCTTATTATTTTTCTCGATGTGGATCCAACGACGCCTATATAGTGCTGACGTGTACAATGTTACATTACTAACATCAATACTTCTGATGAAAAATAATTAAAATTGAAAAAAAAAATCAAACATACATGAATAAAACTAAAATTTGACAATAAAATGGACCAAAATTACAAATAGGTAAATATATGAGACCAAAAATGAAATTTTTTCTTTAATTTAAAAACTTTTGAATTTCTTTGTATAATTATTTCAAAATTCAAATTTCATACCCCCAAAAAATTTGTCAGTGTTGAGACAGGATTAGAGTTTCGAGGGGTGAATAAACTCTAATTAAAAGTTTTCACTTTAAAATGTTATTAACAATTTTCAGGCTGTCAAGAAGTATACTTGAAAGGTTGGACTTGTTGGTCCATTAAATATGTAAATGTGGAAACAGTCAGACATGGCTATGGACAAAATACATTTGACAGTTTAACAAGAAACGACTTGAAATAAAATTTGCAAGAATGTTAAGTGTGTAATAAAATTACACAAATGTTTTTATAGATGTTCGGATATAAAATCCCTATGTCACCTCTTCTTCTACTCGAGAAGGTTTCTACTAAAAGACTTTGTTTTTACAATTTGTTGTAACAACCCTCTTCAATTAGGGCTTATCACTATCTAACTGAAACTCTTAATGATCATTTTATAACTCTGGATATTTAAAAATCCTCAGTTTACCAGACAACAAATGTAAAACCCAACAGTCAGACTTGACGGTTTTAGTTGGGTATGACAGCACAAAATGATCGTTGAATGATATGATGTATTATGATAACCATTTGCTAAGTAATCAATAAAATTTTTGATCGCTTAAGAGTGCTTAGAAATCTTGTGATAATGCAGATTGTAAAATGCATTAATTCCAAGAGCAGTTCTTTAAGTCTGCATCAACATATTTATAGTTAGGAAGCTTCAATGGTCGAATATTATTTCCAACGATCATTTGTACCATTTTCCGAAAGAACAGACTTGTTTCTATCAGCATTGTACACTGTAATAAATTTCATTAAATGTCTCCTTTGCTTTATCGTCTTGTATCTCATAGCTTCTGAAAAGTGATTTGACTTAAGTCATTTGAGAAACATTGTCACATAGGGAGTTGGTAATGCAGTGTTACTTTATGCTGAAACTGGTAGACTTTGAGTAGATAGAAATACAGTATCTTCATTGATTTGCACACTTCTGACCGAAATTGGATAAAAATGGATTGTATTTAATACAAAGCGGTCAGAAGATAAATGATCTACAGATGGTGATGAATAAATTACTGGAGTGGCTAGAGTTTGTATCAGCGGTCGAAAACCTGAAACAAAACAATGTAACGGCTGGCTTCCTGCAATAAATCGATGTTATTTTGTCAATCATCAAAACTTAAGGTAAAATAAATATTCTAACAATTTTCTCTTTTTGGTGATGAAGAAACCAAGATGCAAATCTATACAAGGTGTAATGTCCGAAAAATCAGTCCACGTAAACCGCATGTATGAAAATTATTAAATTGCTAAAATATTTTAATTAAATGATTTTGGATGCATGAATGATATATTTAGAGTGACTAAATGATTAATTGTGTAATTTAGATTGGTTTCATAATTTAAAGATTTTCAGACGAATATCGATGGTTGGCCGGGGCAGAGGAACGGAGAAAATTAAGGTATTAAAGATTTAAAAACTAAATTTTTATTTTTAGCTAAGAAAATAATTATTTTAAATATTTTAAGAATTTTGGAATTTTTAAGGTCAAATTTAAATTAAATGGTGGGAGCAAGAGAATTATATATTTTATAAGGGATTTTTTTTTTTTGAAAATAGATATTTTAAAATCTTTTAATTTGAGGCCTAATAATTTTATAAAGCTTAATGGACCTAATTTATTATTTAAAAATCTAGGCTTAATTAAGCCCATTAATTAAGTGATTAAAGAAACCTTTTATAATTTATTTTAAAAAAAGAAGAAGATAATAAATAAATAAATAAGAGTCCTAGTACTACACACACCCCTAAATACACCAACACGCACACACACTGAATCGCACACACAAAATTCCCGTAAATAGAATTGAAAGTGGGCAAGAAACGGCCGAACCTCTTTGTTCTTGCAAGAGAAGATTTTTGAATTTTTTTCTCCATCGTTCATCGATTTTCTTCATCGTTCTTCCTTCCAACAATGATCACCCGACTCCCATGCATCCCAAAGTTGGTTTTTGGTGGGGTTTTGACCAGAGAAAAGGGTAGAAAAAAAATAGAAATCGTCCTCCGTTCGTCACCGAATTCCACCGCTTCGGTCTCGTATTTCGAGCATTTTAAACGCAAAGACACGTTTCTAAACCTTCTTTTTTTGCACAATTCAAATCATATTATGTGTGTTTAATCATGTTTTCATGAAAAATATGTTGCCCTTTGGTTTATTTTCGTTTTTATGCCATGTCATGCCTAAAACCTACGTTTTTATGATTTAAAAATCATGTTATTGATGCCTAAAGGGGCTGCCATGGTAGGGCTATTGGAAGGGACAATTTTCAACATGTTTAAGGGTCTATATAAGCTTGGCTAAGGGCTGGAACAAGTGTGGGAAAAGGCTGAACGAAAAATTGGTGGATAGAGGAATTAGGGTTCGGTTTTGAGGGCTAGGAAGGAGCGGACCATGTGCTGCTGTTGGGTCAAAGTTCATGGGTCCTAGTAGGGTCTATACATGGTCCTAGATGTCTTGGAGGAAGGCTGGTGCAAGGCTTAGGGCTGTAGCTTGAAGTGTGGCTCGCGTAAGGCTAGGTTTGACAGGTTGAGGGATGTGGTCGTGCGTGGGCTATAGGGCTTGGTCCAGTAGCTATTATAGGGTTCGGTATAGGTCCTAGGATGGTTGGTTAGGGGCTGGACATGATGGTTAGGGCCTAGGCTTGAAGGAACTCAAGGTTGGTCCAAGGTAGGGTTTTCGAACCAAGGGCAAGAATTTTCCAGCAGGTATCTAGGCGTGTTCGAGGGTTTTAATTGGCTTGATTTGGGATGAAGAAGTGTTAGTAAGGTGTTAATAAGCTATGGTTCAAGTTTGATTAAGTTTTGAGTCGATTCGGTTTAAAATCGGGACGTACGGTTAAATTTTTAAACGAATTGGGAAATTAGTTGATGAGATTAATTTTACGTCTAAGAAATGTTTATGGGTGTATTTTAAGGTGTCATGTTAAGTTTAGGGATGAAAATTTTATGCTTAAAAATTTGGGGAATAAATATTAAGTTTGGAATTTATTCGGGATTAAAACACTTCATAGTTTAGTAATTAAGTTATTAAATCAAAATGCTTGGGTTTACGTCTAAGAAAAATATTAGAAGTCAAATTTAAGCTTATATTATGATTTGGGATAGGCTCGAGTCAATAAAAATAAGAAAAAGCCAAAGTCAGGAATTTTACGTCCAAAGGCAAAACGGTCATTTTACACCTGGGTAGTACGAAAAGGGTTGGCAGTGTCCCGAAGGATCATAACGCGTGTTAAATGTTTTAAAATGATGATTTCGATGAAAATATGATATTTTATTATTTATGGCAAAGCTGTGCAATTTTTACTGTTAAAAATACTATTTTTGGAAAGTCATGATATTTTATGATTTTAAAATAAAAGAAAAAATATTTTGAGAGATGTGAATTGACTGTGAAAAAAAGATAGAGGATATGTGTGGGATCTGCTTTAAGAAAGAACGGTGAACTTACAATTTTTGTGGGAATGTCATGAGGGAAAATGCCCCAGAAAGAGTCCGACGATCGTATTTTCACAGCGGAACCTAGTGCCCTCATGTTTAGAACGTACTGAGTCATTAGAATCACTCGGTTTAATGTTACATGAGTTGATGATATTGAGGGAAGCGCTGACGCTTGAGTGGACCGAGTGCGACAATACACTCCCGAGGGACATTTATTTTCCGCATTAGCTTGTTAGATAAAAGATTCAAAAGATTATTGTTAATGAATTTATTAGAGATTTTAATGCTCTATTTTGATGTTAGTTGATCTTTTTAAAGGTCGACATATGATTTTTGGGTAGTTGAAGATTTATGGATTTTTATGCACTTGAGATTCGAATTGTTAAATTAGTTTGATTTATGAAAATGTTAAGTTATTTTAAATAGTAATTTTCGAGTTTACGATTTAAAAAAAAATTAGTAGTGGACTTTTCAGTTGATATCAGAGTCAAAGATCCCCAAAAGGTTGTGTACTGTCACTTCGAGAAGTTCAAGAAGTCACGCCTCAAATATGTGAGTTTTTACTGTCTTATATTTTATATGCTAAAATTCTTTTAAATACTTATATGATACATGATATAGAGGTTAGATGCATTCTCCATTTAAAATGTTAAATGCATGTTGGGTAGTGGAATTGATTGGGTTAATGAAGAACTTAGAGGAGAATAGGTTTCATTCTCTAACTGAGCTGGATTTTAGAGTCGACATTGAAAATTTTTGAGTAGTTGACGATTTATGGATTTTTATGCACTTGAGATTCGAATTGTTAAATTAATTTGATTTATGGAAATATTAAGTTAATTTAAATAGTAATTTTTGAGTTTACGATTTTTACAAAAAAAATTAATAGTTGACGTTTCACAAAGTATTATATGAAAGCAATTAAACATGACAGAATTGAAATAATTGATTTGTTGGAAACGAAATTCCGGCGTCTGACAAAATATGAACCAAACTCCAAATTCTGGAGTTTGACAAACTAATCAACCAACTGATACGTGCAATTATATTCAGCAACTGGACTTAACAACTGAAATCAGCAGATCTAATAAAAAAAACCGATCAATTGGAAACCGATCAGTTGATATATTATTGGAAACGAAATTCCGGCGTTTGACAAAATATGAACCAAACTCTAAATTCTGGAGTTTGACAAACTGATCAACCAACTGATACGCGCAACTATATTCAGCAACTGGACTTCACAACTGAAATCAGCAGATCTAATAAAGAAAACTGATCAGTTGGAAACCGATCAGTTTATATATTCAGCCGTATGCTTCCTTAAACTAAACATGTCTCGGGAAAGAACATTCAACCGACAAAGAGACATAGCAGATTGCAACTGAATATGAAACGCCGCACTTCAATCAATACAGCTTAGAACAACGCACTTCGGCTAAAGCAATTAAGACGCCGCATTACAATAAATGAAGCAAATAATGCCCAAGAAATGATGAAGTGGCAATCAACGGATACAAAGATTCAAACATATCTCAAGTTACCGTTGGAAGGGAAGCTTATAAATATGACAGAAGAACAGCTGAAAACATATACACAGATCACTCTATTCAAAGCTTGCTGTTACTCTGTCAAAATCTTAGCTCACCCTTACTTGATTTATTCGTAGCAGTCAAGGCTACAATTTGAGCTCAATAGCACTTTGTAATAATCGTTAAATTCGATAGTGCTAAGATCAGTTACGCACTGAGAACATTTTGTAATAATAAGAGTTTCAGCTTTTGGCAGTGATAAGTCCAAACTGAAGTGGATCAGTACAAATCTTGTATTCGATCAAAGTCTTTTAGTGGAAATCCTATCCTTGAGATAGAAGGGGTGACGTCGGAGTAATTGAAATCTCCGAACATCCAGAAACAATCTTTGTGTATTTTATTTCAGTTCTGTATTATATCTTTCAATCAGTTAATTTCCGCAACTACTTTAGTTTAACTAATTGTCATTGACCATCAAGATTCTGAGAATCAGTTTCTCACCAAACTGAACTCAAAACTCGAAAAGATCAGTTTTAATTGAGAGTGTTTATTCAACCCCCCTTCTAAACACTCTTGCTACGTTAATCGATCCTATCAAGTGGTATCAGAGCAGTTGAATCTTGTTCTTGAATACTTTTGATCTATAAACTTGCTAGCATGACTTCATTCAACAAAATTCCTATGTTCTCCAGAGAAGAATTTGATGATTGGAAAATCAGAATGCAGGCTCATTTAGCTGCACAAGATGATGACATATGGTATGTCATAACTGATGGACCCATGAAGATTCTAAAAACAAATACAGCAGTTGCCATAACAGAAGGGGCACCACAAAGAATAGAAAAGCCCAGAGATGAATGGACAACTGAAGATAAAAGAAAAGAAAATCTTGATAATGTGGCTAAAGACATTCTGTACAAAACGCTGGAAAAAGTAACCTTCAGCAAAATAAAGATGTGTAAGTCAGCCAAAGAAATTTGGGAAAAGCTGATCCAGCTGTGTGAAGAAAATGATCAAACCAAAGAAAATAAACTTTCTGTTGTTGTTCAAAAGTTTGATAACATCAAAATGAAAGCAGGAGAATCAATGCACGAGTATGATGAAAGAGTAAGAAGTATCATCAATGAGTTAAATGCACTTGGAAAAGTGTATACCAACAAAGAGATTGCACTGAAAGTAATGAGAGGTCTTCCCAAGGAATGGGATGTCAAGACCATGGCAATGAGGGAGTCCAAAGATCTGAACCAGATTGAACTTCATGATCTGTTTGCTAATTTAAAGGCTTATGAATTTGAGCTGCAGACCAGAGAAGGAGAACCATCTACCCTGTAGCCACAACTGCTCTAGCTGTTGTCAGAACAGAACCAATCAGTTCAGTCGAAAAATCTGCTGATCAGTTGAGCAGTGATGCTATGTCATTGTTCATCAAAAAATTTGGAAGGTTCATGAGAAAGAATCAAGGAAACTTCCAGAAGCCATACCAAAGGAACAGTTCCAAAGATGAATCAAATGCCTGCTACAAATGTAGCAAATCAGGTCACTTTATGGCTGATTGTCCTAAACCCAAGAAGGACAGTCAAGTCTCAACTGATAGAAGAAAGAAATCATATGAGCACAAAAGAAGACCCAAGGAAGATAAGAAGTTCTTCAGAAAGAAGCATGAGGTACTCTTAGCTGAAGAAAACAAATCTAAATGGGCAGAAACTGACAGTGAGGATTCAGAACCAGAAAGCTCATGCAGCTCTAGTGATGATGAGGAAGTCAAGTGCTTAATGGCTAATGATGCAGAAGAAGAATCATCTAGCCAACAGGTATTTGATTTCAGCTCAACTGATTTCACACGAGAAGAACTCATTCTAATACTACATGACATGGTAAATGAGTATCAAAAGCTTGCATCATCATTTGAAAAAATCAAAGCAAAGCAAACTGATACCACAGACAATAAAACCAAAACTGATGGATCAGTTGATGGGTTGAGTCTGAAAAAGGAAATTGCTGAATTAAAAGCAGAGAGAAACAAAAATCAGTCATTAATCCAGAAGTTGATTCTTGAAAACTCAAAACAGACTGAGCTCATTCAGTCTTGGAACAAGTCATCTACTGCACTGAATGAGATGCAGAATTCACAAAAATCAGTTTCTGATAAAATGGTTTAGGGTTCAACACTCAAGGAGAAATATATCCAAATGATACTTAACCAAAGCCAAAAATAGACAAAGGGAAATACATTCATTTTGTCAAAACAGCAGTGATACAAGAAAAAATTGAGCCCAGTAAACTGATTGAGCAACCTACTGAGAATATGAACAAGGCTAGAAGATATGGGATTGGTTATAGTAAAAAATTCTCAACTGATTCACAAAGTCAGTCATCAAAGAGGTCTCACAAGAACTATTCGAATTGCTATTTCAATTACTATAACTGCAAGCCAGTTCAGAAGAGATATAGATTGAACAATCAGTTGAATAAAGCTAAAAAAATTTTGTATCATCTGTACACTACACACCAAGCACACAAAAGCCGAGAAAAACCATTTGGAATACAGCTACTGGAAAGTCTGTTAGACTAATCCAAGTGTGGATTCCTAAGGGACTAATCAGTTCAGGACTCAAATAGATATGGGTACCAAATTATATTATAGGTGTGATTGCAGGTAACAGGTATAAACAAGAACTCAATATGGTATTTGGACAGTGGATGCTCGTGACATATGACAGGAGATGCAAGTGCGTTATCCCAACTGATCAAATACACTGGTCCAAACATAAGTTTCAGGGACAATTCCAAAGGTAGAACTGTGGGTAAGGGTAAGCTTATCTATGGTAACTTTACTTTTAAAGATGTTCTATTAGTAGAAAACCTGAAGTATAACTTGATTAGCATCAGTCAGTTATGCGACAGTGGATTCTCAGTACAATTTGACAAAAATTCATGTTTAGTCAAAACTTCAACTGATGAAATCATACTAACTGGCAAACGTTGTGGAAACACATATAAAGTCAGTTGGAATGATCAAACTTATGCACTAGTTTTTTTTATTGCTTCCAAATCATCTAAAAACTGGTTGTGGCATAAGAGACTAAATCATTTAAACTTTAAATCCATTGCCTATCTGAGTAAACATGAACTTGTAACTGGTTTGTCCAAAATAGACTTTTCAAAAGAAAAACTTTGCTCAGCATGTCAGTATGGTAAACAAATACGATCCTCTTTTAAAAACAAGGGATGTAAATCTTCATACCGATGCTTAGAACTGTTGCACATGGATCTCTTTGGTCCTATACCAGTCATGAGCTTAGGAAGAATGAAATACACCTTGGTAGTCGTAGATGATTTTTCAAGATTTACTTGGGTTATTTTTCTCAAATCTAAAGACCATACTGCTTCGCAACTAATAAAGCTCTTCAAAAGACTTTTAAATGAAAAATTAGTTGGAATTGATCGAATCAGATCTGATCGAGGAACTGAATTCATCAATAAAACTCTTTCAAATTTCCTAGAAAATACTGGAATTAAGCATGAGCTCTCAGCAGCCAGAACTCCTCAGCAAAATGGTGTAGCTGAGAGAAGAAATCGGACTCTTAAAGAAGCTGCCAGAACAATGCTTGCTGAGTCTGGTATTTCTCAAAGATTTTGGGCAGAGGCAGTAAACACTGCGTGTTATTCTCAGAACAGATCAATGATTAATAAGAATCATATGAAAACACCATATGAGATCTGGCATGGAAGAAAAAGTATAATTACTTATTTCAAAATATTCGGCTGCAGATGTTTTATTCTTGATAATGGTAAAAATTATTTAAAAGCGTTTGATGCTAAATCTGCAGAAGGAATATTTCTTGGATACTCATCAGTTAGTATAGCCTATAGAGTCTTCAACAAGAAAACCCTAAATGTTGAAGAATCTGCTCATGTTGATTTCGATGAAACTGAACTAACTAATAAGTCAACTGATCAAGTTGAGCTAGTTGATCGATTTACAGATATCAGTTTGGAAGATGATGACAAAAATGAAAGTCATGGCTATCAAAACATACTTCAAACACCTGAACCAGAAGTACTGGACCAATCAGATGTGCAGGAAGTCGTTGCTGATGATCAGTTGACAGAGCATAATGATAACATTCAAATACCAGTTGACGAAGCACCAACTGAGACTGAAAACTGTGTTCAGTTACCAACTGAAGAAATTGCTGATACAACAAATACTGAGTACAGATGGAGAAAATCACATCCACCTGAACTGGTAATAGGAAATCCATCTGATCCAGTAAGAACTCGCAATCAAATGCTAAATTTATTTATCTATTCAGCTTTTGTTTCACAACTAGAACCGAAGAAAACTGATGAAACTCTTGCTGATCCTAACTGGGTAAATGCAATGCAAGAAGAGCTAAATCACTTCACTTATAACAATGTCTGGAACTTAGTTCCAAGACCAATTTCAAAAACTATTATAGGTACAAAATGGGTATACNGTCTGGTATTTCTCAAAGATTTTGGGCAGAGGCAGTAAACACTGCGTGTTATACTCAGAACAGATCAATGATTAATAAGAATCATATGAAAACACCATATGAGATCTGGCATGGAAGAAAAAGTATAATTACTTATTTCAAAATATTCGGCTGCAGATGTTTTATTCTTGATAATGGTAAAAATTATTTAAAAGCGTTTGATGCTAAATCTGCAGAAGGAATATTTCTTGGATACTCATCAGTTAGTATAGCCTATAGAGTCTTCAACAAGAAAACCCTAAATGTTGAAGAATCTGCTCATGTTGATTTCGATGAAACTGAACTAACTAATAAGCCAACTGATCAAGTTGAGCTAGTTGATCGATTTACAGATATCAGTTTGGAAGATGATGACAAAAATGAAAGTCATGGCTATCAAAACATACTTCAAACACCTGAACCAGAAGTACTGGACCAATCAGATGTGCAGGAAGTCGTTGCTGATGATCAGTTGACAGAGCATAATGATAACATTCAAATACCAGTTGACGAAGCACCAACTGAGACTGAAAACTGTGTTCAGTTACCAACTGAAGAAATTGCTGATACAACAAATACTGAGTACAGATGGAGAAAATCACATCCACCTGAACTGGTAATAGGAAATCCATCTGATCCAGTAAGAACTCGCCATCAAATGCTAAATTTATTTATCTATTCAGCTTTTGTTTCACAACTAGAACCGAAGAAAACTGATGAAACTCTTGCTGATCCTAACTGGGTAAATGCAATGCAAGAAGAGCTAAATCACTTCACTTATAACAATGTCTGGAACTTAGTTCCAAGACCAATTTCAAAAACTATTATAGGTACAAAATGGGTATACAGAAATAAACTGAACGAAGATGGTTCAGTTGTACGCAACAAATCAAGATTAGTGGCACAAGGATATAAGCAAGAAAAAGGAATTGACTATGATGAGACGTATGCTCCAGTTGCAAGACTGGAAGCAATCAGAATTTTTCTTGCTTATGCATCACACAAGAAATTCAAGGTATATCAGATGGATGTAAATAGTGCATTCCTGAACGGTCAACTACAAGAGGAAGTACATGTTGAACAACCCCCAGGTTTTGTAAATTACAACTTTCCTGATCATGTATATCATTTGAACAAAGCCTTATATGGCCTTAAACAAGCTCCCAGAGCTTGGTACGAAACTCTTTCAAAATTTCTAACTGATCATGATTTCTCTGTTGGATCAGTTGATAAGACCTTGTTCAAATTTGCTAAGAATGATCACATTTTATTAGTTCAAATTTATGTTGATGATATCATATTTGGGTCAACTAACCCCAAATTATGTGAAAAGTTTTCTAAGCTAATGCAGGATAAGTTTGAAATGAGCATGATGGGTGAACTGACATTCTTTCTTGGACTGCAAGTGAAGCAACTGGAGACTGGTATATTCATCAGTCAGACTAAATATACAAAGGAGCTGCTGAAGAAATTTGGCATGGAATCATGTTCAGCTACAAATACTCCCATGAGCTCATCAATAAAATTGGACACTGATCAAGGGGGAATATCAGTTGAGGCGACATGATATCGAGGTTTAATAGGTTCATTGTTGTACCTAACTGCCAGTCGTCCTGATATTGTATTTGTTGTATGTATGTGTGCTAGATTTCAAGCAAACCCTAAGCAATCACATTTCTCAACTGCTAAAAGAATTTTGAAATATCTTAAGGGTACACAAAATGTTGGGTTATGGTATTCTAAAGACTCTACTTTCAATTTAGTTGGATATTCAGATGCAGATTATGCAGGATGTAAGCTTGATCGCAAAAGTACTAGTGGATCTTGTCAGTTTCTAGGAGACAGTCTGATCTCTTGGTTCAGCAAAAAGCAGACATCCATAGCTACCTCAACAACTGAAGCAGAATACCTTGCTGCTGGTAGTTGTTGTGCACAACTGATCTTGATCCAGCAACAACTGAAAGATTATAGAGTAATTACAAATGAATCGCCCATATTTTGTGACAATACGAGCACAATTGACATCACCTATAATCCAGTTCTTCACTCAAGGACCAAGCATATAGATGTCAGGCACCACTTCATTAGAGATCATGCTTTGAAGAAAGACATCAGACTGGAGTATATTTCAACTGAGCAACAAGCAGCTGACATCTTCACCAAACCAT
Source organism: Primulina huaijiensis (assembly GCF_012295235.1). NCBI lineage: Eukaryota > Viridiplantae > Streptophyta > Magnoliopsida > Lamiales > Gesneriaceae > Primulina > Primulina huaijiensis. Next base: position 14,269,923 of record NC_133311.1, on the reverse strand, counting down.
TACCCGAGACTAAGTTTTCTTACTTTCGCAATATTCTTGATTTAATTGACTTGTCTTAAAATTATTAATGATGCTGTTTTACCAATAAAATTATTTGCAGAAAATAAGAATACAACAACAAATTGGAAATGATACTTTATTAAGAATAAAATCGATTCCATAATACAGAAGATAACTTAGAACCAACTGAATCTTGCCATTCTGTAATCAAATTATTCAACTCATAAATTCGGATTCTAGAAAATGATTCAGTTGTATAAATCTTCTCAATTACATGCCATTCCTTCCATAGCATTGCATATAACAGAACATTGTCATCAACTACTACTACTTATCCTCTGCAAATCATGAATTTTGAAACATGTTGACATCACTTTTGTCAAGACATATTCCTCCATCGTTTTCTTCAACTCTTCTAAATAATGACTTAATTGTTCAGTAACTTGAATATGCGTACTGCTGCATGCATCAGAATTACTTGAATCCGACATATTGAACTATTATTATCTCACATTTTATCTCTATCGTCTTTTTTATAGACATATGACATTAAATGTTGAAGAAGCTAAAGAGTCACGAGTCAACCGAAGCGTTTTTCTCATTTACCCAGTCTTCTTATTTATCAGTTGTTCATTATCATCTGATATCAGTTTGTCATTTATTACTTAATGCTTAACTGATTTCAGTTCATAGTCAACTGATATAAGTTAGCCTTTCATCAGTCCATCTGTTTAAAGTTCGCAATTCATATATATAACAATTGATGAAGTTTATCATTTGCAGGAAAGAGAAAAACAAAGTTAAGCTCATATAAATACTTCATTCAACCATAAACGTTTGCACATATTACATCATCATATTTTTCCTCTACAACAATTATCCACATTTTCAACCAAGCGGATAAAGGTGCGGTAGATGTCTTGACAAAGCTCTGAGAAACAGCTATGCGCTTAAGGATTTTCAGTTCCTTTCGAAGCATTAGCTAATAGATATGACCATCCTTAAAGACATCCACCCACACAGCTATGTTCAAGTGCTCCTGCAATTTTTTCAACTCTGCCACCAGTTCAGGAGTGGTAGCCTCCCCAGTATTATACAGGAACTCAACTTCTGTAACTTCTCCCAGTAGTGAAGACTCTTATAGAAGACTTCATCTTCTATAACAGTCTTCCTGGTCTCCAGAGCAAACGGCGAAGCACTCGAGCTACTCGTATCTGCCTTCTTTTTGTCTTGAATATTTTCACCAATATGACTGAAACTAACCGTGTTACTTCTATTTATAGCCGAAATTCATGGAAGCTGAAGGGCCGTCAACATTTCAGCAAACGATAATCTTTATGACCCTTAAATTTATTTTATATCGTGACTTTAATTATTCTATGTACCGATTAAGGGGGAATATCAGTTTTTGAAAATGTTAACTGAGAAGACAATTGTTTGTGAATTCTCAACTGAAATGAATCAGTTTCCCAATTGATTGTTCAGCTGGATATTTTACAAATCTTCTCATATAAGTTAACAAATTTAAAAAACTTATTATATTCCAAATCAACTAACGCGACTGCAGTTTCATAACGTGACCTATTTTAAACCGCTCACTTTTTGCACACACGCTTACAGCACACGTACACATATTTTTATTCAAATTTTTTTTGGACTGACACGTGTCCCGAATTTGAACAGTCACGAACAAATGTACTATGCCCACTTCAATTCAGTTTTCTTTCTTACGCATACAATCAGTTACTAAGAGCATACTAATTCCAAAGCTTATCTTTTACGAATTTCAGATCATTTTATCTTTCGAAATGGCGAATCAAACCCCAGCTCACGTGTTGAACGCTATGGCCATTGATTTTGACTCAGTTTTATCAGTTCAAGAAGCTGATGTTAAGAACGTCTTTCTGAAGATTGAATCTGCTGGTCTCAGGATGTTTTTGGGACAATCTTCGCAGGAGATATACCCCAAGGAAGTAAATGAATTCTATCTGAAGGGGTTTGTCACTACTAATGGAAGTATCTCTGTAACTGTCAATGATCAGCTGTTGATCCTATCTGAAGAGACCTTCGGAGAAATTTTTTCTTTGCCAACTGATGGGTACGTCAGCTTCTCTGAAGTCAAAACATCTGACATTGAAGAAATGCAATCTTTGTTGTCTGCTGATGGGCGGAAAATTAAAGTTTCCGATCCTAAGAAGGAACTGAAGCATGAGGTTCAGTTATTAGCCGACATTGTGGCGAAGGGCATATTGGCTGAGGCCGGCTCTTATGCTGCCCTTACTCTTGAGAAATTCCAAGCAATGACCATCATCATGGGAGAGAAGAAAGCTAACTGGAGGCACATTATTTTCAATATTATAACGAATATGCTTCAATCTACCAAACAATCAAGAGGCTTTGCCATTCCAATCAGTTATCTTCTGAAACTAAAGGGATTGGTAGCTGACAATGCTGGAAAATCATCAAAGTTCAAGGTGTTCACTGCCAAGAACATCTTGCCGCCAAAGACCAAACTGGACATTTCTCCTAAACAGTTTTTGAAAACCAAACAGGAGGTTGGGACGCAACCACCTGCTCCAAAACCAGTCAAGAAGGCCAAAACTTTGGTCCAACTGAAGACTGCAAAACGAAAACTGATTATCGGTGAATCAGATTCGGAGAAAGCTCCTTCTCCTAAGCTTGTCAAGAGACCCAGGACGCAAAGAACTAAATCAATAACAGCGGTGAAATTCATTCCAACTGAGAGTTTGACTCAATCAGCTCCCCAACAGCCTATTCAGGCTATACCTTTGCAGGTTGTTCCACCTGATGATTCAGTTACTGAAGAAACGGCACCCGCTAAAGTAAGAGCTCCCTTGACTCATGTAAATCGCCCTACCATTTTGCCTCCGGCCAGATCTAAAGGCGTTATATTGAGAGAACCAGTGGACACCACTCACTCTAGTTTGGATATTTCTCACATTCTCACTACTGAAAAAAGAAAAGGCAAGCTAGTTGAAGAGCCAAGGCCATCTAATGCCATCCAAACTCACATTGACCTGGTTTGGGAACAGGTTAATGCATTTGCCACATCGAAACTGAAATCTTTTGATAGTTGGAAGAAGTTTAGGACTGAGATTTTGGCCAAAGAGCTGAAGCGCAAATCCCAACTGAAAAAGTTTATTAAACTTGAAGCGATTGTGTTGAAACTAGTCAAAGCTGCTACTATTGCCCAGGCATTGGAGAGGCAAAAATATTTCTTTGATCAAATCCGAGCCAAAATGATGACTAGAATGGTTGAAAAGATGAAATCCAACTACAATCTCGTAGGTCCAACTGCATATTATGATAGAGCTGTGTTCACCCAACTGGACACAGATCTTAGTGGCTTACAAATGGAAATCAGATTTTGGGAACAAGATCAGGAATTGGTTCTCCCTGAAAAATCCTACAGTTCGAAAACAAAAAAAGATACATTCTCCTCCCAGCAGAAATAGCAATCTCCACAACCAGTTGCTGAAAACCTGTTCAGGATGTGCCACAATCATCTGCTGTGGAACATCAAATGTACTCTGAAGCCGAGTTGACTTTTTCCAACATTGATGAAATTATTCAAGCTGTGGCGAAAGAATCTCTTATGAGTGAACCCATTTTTGAAGAAGTTGATCACTCAACTGATCAAATCGCTCAGGAGGTTCCTATCCCAACAGAAGTACCAGTTCAGTCTGTTGTTTCTGAAATAGAGGATCAAACAGTGGTGGCTAGCCCATCACCAAATCAACATATTGCTGAAAATATGGAGGCTATGTTGATTACTGCTGAAAAACTTCCAACTGATGAGTCAGTTCAAGTCTCAGCTGATTTTCAAGAAGATGCATCAGCTCATGATCAATCAACTGAAGATCCTGCAGTCTCTCCTATTCAGCAGGAAAGTATCTTCGCTGATCATCATCAATCTTCACCTCCTATAGTCCAAATGGCAGTAACTTAAACAGATGTTCCAGGACAGACTGTTACTGAAACGATGATATCTGATAAGACCATGGTGGTCTTTGATCAATTCTCAACCGAGCCAGGAACGTCTTGTCAGTCTCCGTCTCATTTTTCTACAGATCTTGATAAAGTTCTTGAAGAAATTAAGGAAATTCAGCAGAATATGAATGAAATGACCAATCATGTATACAAGATTCATCATACTCAATTAGAGCATTCTCTGAAACTGTAACATTCTGAAAAATTCAACTATCAGGAACTGACAACAATTCAAGATGCTTTAACATCTCTCTCTCGAACAGTGGATGATATTCAGAAGAACAGCGGTTTGGTTAAGAGTCTCTCAATGACTCAAGACTCTATCAGCAAAAGAGTTGATGCTGTGGAGACACTCGTATCAAGAAAGATAGATGTACTTCAAATCTCTTTAACCTCTGCTGTTGAAAATGTATCCAACTCTGTAAACTTTCTATCAACAGATGTTTGAAGATTATCCTTGAAGATAGAGTTGTTTGACAAAAAAGGGGAAGAAATCAAAGAGATTCTAGAACAACAGAAGAAATCTTCTCGTTGAAGAAAAATCTCTACAAGTCTATCTCGTATTCGTGTGGATTATTATTCAGCTTTCAGATGATCAAGATCAACCTCTTATTTTATCTACAATGCGTTCAGACGATCAGTTATTATTTACTTAGTTTTACCTCTTATTTGATCTACAATGCGTTCAGACGATCAGTTATTATTTACTTAGTTTTGTCAAATACCATAAAGGGGGAAATTGTTGGAAACGAAATTCCGGAGTTTGACAAAATATGAACCAAACTCTAAATTCTGGAGTTTGAAAAACTAATCAACCAACTGATACGTGCAATTATATTCAGCAACTGGACTTAACAACTGAAATCAGCAGATCTAATAAAGAAAACTGATCAGTTGAAAATCGATCAGTTGATATATTATTGGAAACGAAATTCCGGCGTTTGACAAAATATGAACCAAACTCTAAATTCTGGAGTTTGACAAACTGATCAACCAACTGATACGCGCAACTATATTCAGCAACTGGACTTAACAACTGAAATCAACAGATCTAATAAGAAAAACTGATTAGTTGGAAACCGATCAGTTGATATATTCAGCCGTATGCTTCCTTCAACTAAACATGTCTCGGGAAAGAATATTCAACCGACAACGAGACATAGCAGATTGCAACTGAATATGAAATGCCTCACTTCAATCAATACAGCTTAGAACAACGCACTTCGGCTAAAGCAATTTTGACGCTGCATTACAATAAATGAAGCAAACAATGCCCAAGAAATGATGAAGTGGCAATCAACGGATACAAAGATACAAACATATCTCAAGTTATCGTTGGAAGGGAAGCTTATAAATATGACAGAAGAACACCTGAAAAAATATACACAGATCACTCTATTCAAAGCTTGCTGTTACTCTGTCAAAATCTTAGCTCACCCTTACTTGATTTATTCGTAGCAGTCAAGGCTACAATTTGAGGTCAATAGCACTTTGTAATAATCGTTAAATTCAATAGTGCTAAGATCAGTTACGCACTGAGAACATTTTGTAATACTAAGAGTTTCAGCTTTTGACAGTGATAAGTCCAAACTGAAGTGGGTCAGTACAATTCTTGTATTCGATCAAAGTCTTTTAGTGGAAATCCAATCCTTGAGATAGAAGGGGTGACGTAGGAGTAATTGAAATCTCCGAACATCCAGAAACAATCTTTGTATATTTTATTTCAGTTTTGTATTCTATCTTTCAGTCAGTTAAATTCCGCAACTACTTTAGTTTAACTGATTGTCATTGACCAGCAAGATTCCGAGAATCAGTTTCTCACCAAACTGAACTCAAAACTCGAAAAGATCAGTTTTAATTGAGAGTGTTTATTCAACCCCCCTTCTAAACACCCTTGCTACGTTAATCGATCCTATCATGATTTCATTAAGGAAATGAAATTTCAATTGTACAACAAGTACACCTAATACATCTAAAAATTTAGAAAAACTATATTGTAAAACTCGAGACGCTGCTACCACCACTTCTTCTTCTTACAGCTTCCTTCATTCGTCATTGTGTTTTGACTTTTCATACTTAGCCGTTTCGGCTTGTTGCTTCTGCTCTTCAATCTTATTGAGGTCAACTTCTCCGTTTTTGTCATTACCGCTCTGCATGCATTCTAAAATTTCATGCAACTAGCTCCCATGGAGTTGAACCTGTAAGGTCCAAAATTAAAGACGACGTAATCCAACTGCATGCAAATCTAGGAAATATGAAAAATGGTTAATTAAATAATTTTAATTGCTAAATTGATTGTGTGACATGCTTATATGATGTTTTAGTATTTTTTTTCTACATACATGCATTGAAATGTATTTTTAAGGATTATTCGAGTTGCGATCGAGGAACAAAGACCGAGGGCTGAAAAATGTAAAATGTTTTTATTAAATAATTGTTTTTAATTATTTAAAATATGAGTGATGCTTTTTCATATTTTTGAAAATAAAGGGTTTTGAGGTGATTTTATACGCCTGGACGTAAATTTTATCGGTGTTGTTTTTCAACAAAAATACGAACGTTTTGACAACTCGGCTAATAAATTCACAAACTTATACAAGAAAAATTATTTTTAAATATTTTAATTAAACACTAATGAGATAAATGGGCTTAATTAAGTTGATTAATGGGTCTAAGCCTTGTTAGTGGATTAATTAAGTATATAATATATTAAACAACCCCTTAACCCTTCATAAAACTCACGCCACTTTTCAGAATTACTCTCCAAAATTTCCCTCAAGTACACGGCACACACATACCACAATTTGAAAGGAAAAGTTGAGAATTTCAAGAGAAAATTAGCCGAGGGTTCTTGTCGCCGTTCTTCGCAATCGTCAACGAGAATTCGTGCGTTAAATACGCAAAGGCAGGCCATATTATTTCCTTCAAATATCTTTCACACCATAGTATTAATTTAAAAACGTTTTTGTATGGAAAAAAGTGCATCATGTTATATTTTCGTATAGACATCTTTTGTGATTTTTAAAGCTTGTATTTTCATCCAAAACCATGTTTATTATGTTGTTAAATGGGCTGCCATGATTAGGATATGATCAATTATAATTTACATAAGTTTTAGAGCCATAGAAAGCAACAAAAATGCTGCACAAAACAGAACACACAAGCTGGAAGCAAATCTGGCATAGGATGATCATAGGGCTCGGTTTTCATATATGGATTGGTGGTTGGCTTGGTCACGGCTTGGGGCCAGGGCTCAGCTAGCTTCTGGCTGAGTCGAGGGAAGAGCCCTAGCCATGCTAGGGCTCGAGTCAAGAGGACTGAGAGGAGTCCTAGCAAGCGAGGACTTCTACCCGAGAGCCATCAAGGGACGCACAGGGTGCGCAGACTTGCAGGGGTTGGCTGGCTTCCCCAGGGGGCTGTGGGCTGGGCTAGGTCAACTCTCTAGGGTCCTAGGAGGGTGCTTGAAGGTTTGGTTCAAGGGCTGGATCGGTGGGTTAGGTCCTAGGCGCACAACAAGAGTCCTTGTCTATAGGGAGTTCTCGGCCGAGTGCATGTCCTGCTGATATGCTTTCAGTTTTGAGCTAGAGGTCTGGTCAGTGGGTTCCAAGGGTCCAGGAGGGTGTCCAAAGGGGTTGGTCAGGGTTTGGTCCGGCATGGTTCGAGAGTGGCTCGAGAAAATCGGACCGTGGCTCGGGGTTGAAACATATGGGTCAATTTAGGGTTTTCCCTTGTTAAATTAATCGAAACACAGCTCACAATGGTCGAGTCATGGTTCACGAAGGCTAAAATAATATAAAAAATATAAGTTTTGAATTTAGGAATTTTATATTAAAGTTTGAAATTTTTCGGGATTAAAACGTCTTCAAACGACTAATTACGAATTAATTTAAAAGCCTAGTATTTAAGCTAAATAAAAGTTTGGGAAATTTAATTTAAGCTTAAATAATTATTTGGGACATGTTAGAGTCAATGAAATTAAGAAAAAGTCAAAAACGTGAAATTTTACGTCTAGGGGTAAACAGTAATATTACACTTGAAATTTTGTAAACGTCATTGCAGTGCTCTGATTGCTGTTTTATATGTTAATATGATTATTTTAAATGTTCATGGATATGTATATGTTAAAATGTTATTTTTAAAATGTTTATAGATTTTATGATTTAACGTGGACATTTAAAAGATATGTTGCATGCTTGGTTTAAAAGAAAACGTTATATGCATGTTTAAATTTTATAAAGTGATGAGAATATGAAACGTTGAAGGAAGTGAAGTAATTGTGACTAATACGAGGATATTTTGGAGATGTCGTGAGGGTGACGGTCCCAGTGGGAGCCCGACGATCGTATTTCTGTGGATACGAATATGTATACGATGATATGTTAATACGTAAGGCCAAGGCTCAGTTGACCTGTGTGAGTTTTGCTGATGTCCCTGCCACCCAGTACTGTGGTTACATGTAGATGGATCCATCGTCCAACACGTAGACGTTGATGAACACGAAATTCACAATTAACGATCTGAATTCAACGAAAAGGAAAAAAGAATACGTATATGTTGATGATAATATCTATATGAATATGTTTAAGATGATATGAAACTGTTTATGAAAAGTTTGTGTTTGAAGTTTATGCATGACATGAACATGTTATTTTTACGTAAAAGTATTTTCACTGTTGCTTGTGGTTTTATACGTACTATTTCGTATCAAGAATATGATGTGTTGAGTCTTTAGACTCACTAGGTGTGATTGATACATGTGAGTGTGATAATAACGCTGAGGGAGGCTTGGATGCTTGATTTGACTGGACTGGAGGTGCACATGACCCGAGGACCAGCGCTTTATTTTCCGTACTTATGATTTACGTTTATGATTATGTTAAAGATTTTATGATTATTTATTTATGTTTTTGAGAGATTTTTGAGAGGTTTATAGTATGAGCTATACTTTTCAAATTATTGCTTTTTAGGTTTGGTAAAAGTTTGACGATTTCATGTTTTGACTATTTCCTTTAATTTTCAAATACTAGTTGGTTGTTTCATTTTAAAAATTGTGTCAAAAATACTTTAGTTAATTGGCATGTGTTTCGGCCAAAATTATGAGGGAGATTTTAAAAAAAAATTCTAGTACTTCTAAGCAAAACGAATAGCAGGCGTTTCAGAACCGCTCATCCATATGTTGTTGAAGTTGAGCTTTTTGAGTCTTTAACTCTGACTCCAAAATTTTCATATCAGAATAGATTTTAGAGGAGGATGAATAAAGTCTAATTAAAATTTTTGACTTTAAACCATTCTTTACAGTTTTCAGGTCGTCAAGAATTATTTTTGTACGGCTAGACTTGTTGGACCACTAAAAAGTGCAAGTGGATAAATGATCTGACGTGATTAGTGATGAACTATATTTTATTGTTGAACAAAAAAAGACATGAAATAAAATTTGCAAAAAATGTTAAATGCGTATTTAATAATTCAAATTGTTTTATGGATTTTCGAAGATAAAGCTCATACTTCACCCCTTCTTCCATTCAAAAAGGTTTATACTAAAAAACTTTGCTTTTAGAAAATCTTGTAACAGCCAACTTCAATTAGGACTTATCACCGTCTAATTGAAACTCGTAGTGATTATTTTACAATTCTAAATATTGAAGAACTCTCGATGCACCAAACAACAAATGCAAAACAAACTCAGCGGTCAAACTTGACGGTTTGAGTTGGATATGACAGCACAAAATGATCTTTGGATGATCTGATGTATCCTAATAAGCGTTTGCTAAGTAGCAAAAAATATTTTGATCGCTTAGAGTGCTTAGAAATCTTTTGATAATGTAGATTGTAAAATGTGTGAATTCTAGAGACAGTTCTTTGAGTTTCGTCAACATATTTATCGTTAGGAAGTTTTAAGGTTCCAACGATCATTTGTACTATTTCTCGACAGATCGGACTTGTGTTTATCAACATTGTACACTTTAATAAATGTCACTAATGTCTCATCTGCTTTATCATCTTGTAGCTTCTAGCTTCTTAAAAGTAGTTTGAGTTAAGTCACTTTTGGAAACATTCTGTCACATCAAGAGTTGGTAATGTACTGTTAATTTAGGCTGAAACTGGTAGTCTATGAGCGATTGGAAATAATGTATCTTCATTGATTTGCACACTTCTGGTCAGTGGTTGGAGAAAGACATATCGTATTTAATACAGAGAGGTCAGAAAATATATGATTTACAACCTGGAGATGAATAAAGAACTGGAGCAACTAGCCTTTGCATCGACGTTGGAAAACTTAAATACAAAACAATGTAGCGGCTAGTTTCATGTAATAGCTCAATGTTTTTATTTTTTCAATCACAAAATTTTAGGGTAAAATAAATATTCTAACAATGAGTTCTCCAAAAAAAATAAAAAAAATAATCGAACCGACAATGTAGAAATGAAAAATAACATTGGAAAAAACTATTTAAATTAATATATAATAAATTAAAGCACAATATGCAATAATAGTAGTCATAATTTGTATGTATGATTAATTATGCAAATAAAAAAATAAAGGTAGTGATAGGAAAAAATATGTATAAATTATTGTATGAAGATGTATTTTGTCAAATAAAAATGATGTTCCAAGTAGATTTATGAAGCGTACTTTAGAAACAAAATAAAGCACATAATAGATATTGTTAGAATCGGGTGATTCGTTAGAAAAGAAGTTGAATAAACAATCACAACAATTTGTCCAAAACTTTGGTTGGGTTAACAACTTTGAATTTAATAATTCTCGCCAAGTCAATGTCAGTTGGCTATCAGATAAGTTATATGCGGAAGGAAGTTAAACTGACATATTGAACACTAAAAATGGCTAAGTAAGAAAAACAGTTGGGTTATCAAGAATAAGCCGACTGAATAACTCCTACGTTACCCCGTCTTCCTTGTGGGAAGGATGTTCACTAGAAGGCTTTGGAGATCACAATTTTTTTTATCAACCCGATTCAATAGGACTTTATCGCTGCCTAACTGAAACTCCTAGCTTAGCTTACTTAATTAAACAACACTGAACAATACAATAACTGTCGGTTTACAAGTATTTCGAAATAAAAAAATTAAGCACAAATTGATCATCAATGATCTGATAAAATACTTAAGCGTGTGCTAAGAAAACTTGAAGCAGTTGGGCCATTGAAAGCTTGAATACTTGAACTTATGCGATTGATTCCAGAGAGCCTAATTGATTTACAAGTTCCTCTATTTATTGACTTGGATTCAATGGTCAGTAAAATCAAATATTATATTCGTTCCAAATATGGTAGCCGCTAATCTCGTATTTTCACGTCACTGTCATTTTTGATAATTCATACATTGTAGGTAGTGCTCATGGATTTTTTACAATTCAGATACTATTGGTACGGAAGAATTTATCCAATAATTCAACTTTGTAATTCTGAGTAGTCTAACTGATTTTTCAGATAATGTTTCTTCGTTTGCTCAACTATATTAGGTCTAGTTGGTCTTCAACTATCGGTTCGGTAGGCCTTGATATCGGTTAGGCTTCAAATAAATTTTGACTTATAATACTTTCAGTTTGGCTCGTGTTCAGTTCTGTTCAGTTTAGTTCATTATCAGTTCAGTTTGGCTGATTTTGTTAAATCACGAAAACTTAATTGATCCAACAATTTTTCTCTTTTTGGTGTTTGACAAAATATGAATTATAAATCTTAAATGATCTTATATAGAATAATTTTAGATAAATTGATAAGCTAGCACTATCTTCTTTGAAAATCTCTGCGACTGCTCGAGTACTTGCTTGACTCAGTTGATCTCTTGGAAAACTGTTCTTTGTTGTGTTTTTCTTCTGACTCACTTCCCCTCTCTGACTAACTTCCCTCGTTTTGTCAACACTAGGGGTCTTCAAAATTTCAAGAACTGAACTCATTCGAGTAGACACTGTATCATTTTTTTTATGAGAGATCTTCATGAACTTTGTCTACCTTAACTACTATAGCTCATGATTGGAGGTAGAAATTTTTCAAGAGAGAGTCTGAGTAGTAAGAACTTGATCCTTTTCAATTTGTCCAGAGAGCTAAAAATTCCAATAAACTTCTTGGAAATGTGTGCTATTTATGTCAGCAATTTGTCTCGAAAGCTGTCCGAACAATTTTCAGTGTTGATCTGACTCCTCTGCGGATTGGTGAGACTTGAGGTGATAGGAAGCCAAACTAGCAGTGATATTGTCCTAAATGTGGTCTTCAGAGATGTTCGATTCTGGAGACCTAGTAACACTTGGAATTTCTTTAACTAATATAGGTTGAGATACAACAACCATGGAGAGATTTGAATTTGAACTGGATGATGGTCTTTGTTCAATCAGCAGAATCGGTTGAGCTTGAAAACCTTGTTCAATTTGCAAATCAGACTGAGTGATTGCATCTTCAATCCCTATCAGATTCACTACTCTTGAAGAATATTAGCCACTATTGTATGCCCTTCACTCATCAACACTTCGACCTTGCTGACTGGTTCAGGAAAGGCCACATCTCCAACTTGTTCTTGTATTTCTGCAAAAGTTTCTTCATTTGATCCAGCAATGTTGAAAACTTCGTGTACCAGGGCTTATTCTTCATATAGATCCATAATATGTCTTTGTGCAATAGAATGCACAACTTCATCCATGGTACCAAGGAAAATTTCCCTGATTAGAGGAAAAGATGATGGACTTTGATGAGGCTGACTGGATGAAGATTCATAGTCCTATATTGTGTTTTCATTTGGGTTGGCATGGTCCTTATCAAACTTTTCTATAGAATTGGCGTCAACCAGTATGAATAACTGATAGTCATTCACCCAAACATTGACTTTTTACTGCAGAGTGATTAGATCCATGTCCAGCTGACACTACAAGAAAACTGATTTTTTGCGGCACGACATTAACGGCGTGCATTAAAAGCACATCGTTAATATAATTTTTAAAGGCGTGATTTAAAATGCACGTCGTTAATGTGGTTGCACCTTACACCAACCACGACGTGCAGAACAAAAACGCTGTAAATATATTTATCAACGACATACCGGAAAGTGTGCTGTTAAAGTATTTTATTTCAACGGCGTGCATTTAGTAAGCTGTTAAAAATCATATTTACGGCGCACAATGCATGCTGTGAATATTGGCAATAAAATTAATACTTTACAATTGAGGCGCCAAATCCCCAAATAATCGCGCCTTTCTTTTTTTTCCCGATCAAAACCCTCCAATCTTTTTCTCTTATTCCCATCGTACATCGCCAAATTCTTAATCATCGTCCCTTAATTTGTTTGTTTATCTTTTGTTAAAATTCTAATTTTTGAACCTTTGCATTCAAATCCACAATTTCATCGTCAGAATTTTAACATAACTTCTTCGAAATTTTTCATCGCTCCTCTACCTAGCTTCAGTCATCGTCGGCTCCTTCTACCACCGCCGACTCACCGTCCGCCTACGGCCAGCCTCTTCGCCTTCTGTTTACACGACCCATCCAAACTCTCTCGCTGCTCCATCTGCTATCCCATCAGACGCCACCCAAGCTGCAACCGCGAGCCACTCGCCGCTACCCTCCATGGCCTTGTGTTTGCCCTGGTTACGCCTTTCCAAGAACTTTGCTTCTTACAATCATTCAGATGTGTGTCGTTTATGTTTATTTTTTTTCACAATTAATCATATCGATTTCGCTCAGAATCTCGCTTTCTCTCCTGTTCTTTAGCCGTTTCCCAGAAAATATTTGTTTTTCTCTTGAATCCTTGTGTGCAAGATTGTTGTTTTTGGTTTAGAAGATTTTCTTTTTAGATGTGGTCGAAAATCATAGATCCTTCAGTTTTATGTTCAAACATGGTTGAACATGCTAAGTGGATTAGTTTTTAGGTTTAAGTTCTGTTAGTTAGTAAGTGGATTAGTTTTTAGGTTTTAAAAATAAAGACAAATAAAAAGAAGCATTCCTTTCATTTTTTTGATTCGCAATATTAATTGTCCTTTTGAAAAATCACATTTCTTGGTGTTGGTGCTATTCCATTTCCATATATTAAGTGTATTGCTTGATGAATCTTTAGGTTCTAAATTTTGCATTATTGGTCTTAAATTTATGTAGCTAATATTAGAGCTAGATGACAAGTAATTTTTTTTTTTTTTGGATTTGAATTAAATCTACTTTAACAATTTTGTGGCTAGTTTTTAATATTTATGGCAGAAGTTGAGGTTATATTTTTATTCATTTTCTCATTTTATTTATGAGATAAAACTGATCCACTTAGCATGTTCAACCATGTTTGAACATAAACCTGACAGAACTTAAACCTAAAAACTAATCCACTTAATCGATTTGATTGAAATTTTCGGTTGTCGAGTTTGTAGTTAATTTAAAAGGTTCCCTTACACTTTATTTACTGTTGCAATATATTTGTCTTTTTTCTTTTTATTTTCAGCGAATTATCATGTTATATTACATGTTTGACTATATCTTCATATACAGCATTAAAAAATGAGCAGATTGGGCCAAAAACGCAGCAAGGTATCTGTAGGTGAAGTTCAGGTGATATTTTATTATTTTGTAGAATTTGGTTTATTTTAATTTTAACAAAGTCTCAATTTTACATGATAATATCTCTTTATGCTATTTTGTAGGAAAATATAGCTAATAAGCTATCGAGAGTGGACTCCAACACTTCATCTAATTCATCAGAATATTTGCGTGATAAAGAGCTAGTTGATGATGCCAAAACTAATAAGAAAAAAGGACGAGGTCCATCAAAGTTTAATTTGGTTAGTGGCCAACAACAGCCCAAAGATCTAGAACGTAATGAGTTTGGACAGGCAATTGGAGATAATTCGGTCAAGTACGCCACTTTTCTAGGTTGCATGGTAAAAGAATTTGTGTCATACACGTTAGATCGATGGAATGACTTAGACGAGGAAATGAATAATAAGATGTGGTGTTGTCTTCAGGTAATACTTATCACTATTTTTTTATTCCTATTTTATTACAAAATGTAGAAATATTTTTATGCTTGTTAATGTGTAGTTGAACTATAAAGTTGAGGAGTGGGAGAAACATTCAATCTTTCAAAAGTTAGGTAAATTGTGGCGTGATAGAAAGTCCAATCTCCAAATACTTATACGAAAAGTTGATGATGGTCGAGTGGCTTCACGAGATCTTTGTCTTTTGAAGCCCGAATTTATGGATCAAAACCAATGGGACTTGTTTGTAAAGAAGACACGATCATCACCATTTCAAGTAAGTATCAATTCATTGTTATGGATTGTTTGACTGTTTGATACATGCATATAATTGTTATTATTTTTGGGCTTAAATTTAATAATTCAA
The DNA here is from genome assembly GCF_012295235.1 of Primulina huaijiensis. Taxonomy (NCBI): domain Eukaryota; kingdom Viridiplantae; phylum Streptophyta; class Magnoliopsida; order Lamiales; family Gesneriaceae; genus Primulina; species Primulina huaijiensis. Next base: position 14,254,579 of record NC_133311.1, on the reverse strand, counting down.
AGAAGTAACGAATCACACAACAGGTAATGTTCTTTTTACTGCATCACTTGGGAAAAAACAACGTTCGATCTATGAAAAATAAACCTCTCCTTCCACCGGCTCGTCCTTTTGGTTATTCTTGGCGATACGCTTTCGTAGTCGTCGTCACCAATAAGAAGCTCATCTTTAAGGGTAGTAGGGCTATCTATTATGCAATTTTCCTTCGAGGGCACCAATTTTCCCTTGGAAAAAAGCTCGTCAGCAGAGATCATAGAGTACTTTGGGACTGAGAACTCGAAATCCGAGGAAACAGGGGCCTCTCTATAGATGTTTTCGAGCTTGATTGGGGGCTGTTGATCGGCAAAATCGTTAGAAAATGAGATTCTTGGTGTGATGTTGTAGAGATTCTGTTGTTGTGGATCGTTGTTGAACATGTTTAAACATGCCATAAAATAACACTAGCTAGAAGTTAACGCAAACTTGAGGGGGCTTTTTTTCTTGTTATGTTGGTCTATTCTTGAACTTCACATGCAATGTGATAAGCCTTTATATACAGAAAATAGCACTCTTTCATGTGCATGTATTATTTATATAATAATACATACATATATATACACACAAAAACACATATTGGGAGGCTTTCTGGCTCATATAATGTTAATTATTTTAACCAAAAATAGACCAAAAATAAAAATAAGGGCCTTCATTTTTCATTTATATACATTATGTGACATTCATGCATTGGATCGATTCTTTAATTTTTAGCAATCATATGACTAATCAATTATATATGAATATGTTATATGTTTTCTATTTTCAGGAAAAGAGTGAAAAAGGCAATGAGGGCAAAGCAAATACACAACCACACAATGAGCAGGAGAGGTTATGCCCGTTTGGCTCACTTTATGATAATTATTATTATTTGAAAAACCTTATGAAAAGTTCTTCTCAAAGTTTTTTTTATTTTTATTTTTAATGATACATTTTTTGAATTATATTCCTAATTAATTTTTCATATATTTCTATATGCCTCTTAATCAAGGAGAAAACAAGATCTGTTGATATACCAATTACAAGAACAAAAGTATGGGTTGAAGGCCATAAGAAGAAAAATGGACAATCTAGTGGTTAAGCTGTTGGAGTAAAAATGGTAATAAAATTATTTCTGTAAAAAAAATGGTCAATTTAAATTCATTATTTTCTCAAAAATTATTTGTTTGTTATTTGCATAAAGAAATAGAAGAATGTGCATCTGAATCTCAAAACACTACTAACATTGCTGAGGATGCAATTAGCCTTGTATTTGGGAAGGAAATTCGAGGTACAGTGCCTGGAATGGGCTTTGGAGTTACACCTTCAAAAGTTGGAGCATCTTTGCAACAAAATGGAACTATTAAACAACTTCAAAGTATGATGCACAACCTTCAACAAGAAGTGCAACAAATGAGGTCCATTGTTTTCCAAAATATGAGGCAATGAAATGAGCAAGAACAGGTTAGTAATTAAACAACAATAGATAAAATAATTTGTATTGATTCTGTTGAGAATTTTTGTTTAGTGACCTATGATTTTGTCTTGGTCATTTTTTTGTTTTATTGTTGGGAAGAAAAATGGTATAAGTTTCACTAGTCTTATTTAGTTTACTTTGTAGCTTAATGTATTTTTGTTTTGCACTTGAATTTTTATGTTTAATTTGGTTGTTGTGGTCATAATAATTTGTATATTGGCTTCCTTACTAAATAATGAAATTATAATGAAGCTTCTTCCATTGGAGATTTGTTGTTTGAGATAAAAAAAAAAATTAGTATATTGGCTTCCTCTGGACTAAAATTTAGTATATTGGCTTCCTTACCATATTTTCTAGCTGAATTTCTTTGGATGATGTATAATTTCACCATAAGAACTCATACCTCTGGACTAAAATATATTAAATGATATATTGTCTAGCTGATTCAACTTTTTGTTGTATAATTAAATATTGAAAGTCACTTATAAGAAACATTTGATTGTATTTGAGAAAACAACATTCGATTGGTGCACCTCTTGTGATTTCAAAGTATTTTTAATTTAGTTATGTGTTTTTATGGTCATTTTTAGATTGTTAGATTGTAAAAATGAAATTAAAAGGAGTAATAATAGGACTCATGGATGTGGAAGAAGCTTCATTATATTTTCATTATTTAGTAAGGAAGCCAATATACAAATTATTTGGAAGAGCTTCTTCCGCACAGTATAATTTCTAGTGACCTCACAATAGAAGTAATCTAATGAAGCTTCTTACATTGGAGATTTGTTGTTTGACATATTTTTTGCTTTATATCAATATATAGGTTGGTAGTGGTGGTAACATTGGGATTGAGAATGATATTGGTAGTGGTTGTGATATCAATCGTCTAAAAAAAAATGGTACGGTTGATAATGTGAACCAACATCAAGTTGCATCTCGGGTAACTATCTTAAAAGTTTGTGTTATCTAAACCACATTTGTTATAAAAATAGATATGGCATAATTAACACTTTGTATTGTTTATATGCAGTCAAATGTAAAGAATGTGAGTCGTGGAGATATCCCTGAAAATACTAAATGTAAGTTGCTTCATTGGTGTGGTGATGGAGTTGTTGCTGAAGGTCGAATTGCATCCACAGATCCAACGGTAAAAGTGCATCACGTTCCTCTTGGTGGATCTTGTTGGAAAGTTTTGGTTGATAGAGTTCTTGTGGAGCAGGTACACTTAATTCTACCGAATTCTGAAATTATTTTTCTGGATGATGCAGCTGGAAGCACAATAGCATGGTTTTCTAAATTTATCGTTTTGTGTGACTGATACAGATCTTATTGGTTCTAGGGTTAGAGACACTGTTGCATCAAACCATTATATTACTGAGTATTTTGTTTAGTTTATCAAGTTATTTGTCTTATTGGATAAAAGAGAATTGACATTAATTATTTATAAGTTTTTATGTTATCTTATTATTTTGCTTTAATTCCGGTGATTGATTGGATGTGGTGTGATAAATCTTTTGAGTTTCGATATTATTGTTTAAATTTTGGTTCATAATAATATAAATAACGTTAATGTGCTGAACTTTGCTGATAAACCAAATCGACAGCGTACAATAATATATCAATTACAGCTTGCATTGCACCCTACAAACATATCACTACTTCTAATTGCAGCGTGCTGCACGCTGTCAATAGCTCACCTTATCAACAGCATATTGCGCATGCCATGGTTACTTTTAACCGCAGCGTGCAGTACACGCGGCCAATGAATCATCAACAGCATATTATGCACGCCATGGATATTTTTAACCGCAGCGTGCCCAATTGGTCAACATATCAACAGCATGTTTTGCGCACTCCATGGATACTTTTAACCACAGCGTGCATTGCACGCTGCCAATTGGTCAACATATCAACAGCATGTTTGGCACGACGTTGAAACTTTTAACCATAGCGCGCGGGGCACGCTGACGAAAGATAACTATCAATAGCACATTCCGCACGCTGTTATTAGAGTAAACCGCAGCGTAAACCGCACGCTGCCAATAGTTTTCAACAGCATGTTTTGAACGACGTTGAAACTTTTAACCATAGCGTGCGGGGCACGCTGCCAAAAAATAACTATCAATAGCACACTCCGCACGCCGTTATTAGAGTAAACCGCACGCTGCCAATAGTTTCAAACTTAAGACGGCTTTCAACTTTACAGCGTGCGTCACAACGTGCCATATCCGCGGCGCATATTGCACGCCGTGGAAACCCACTTTTCTTGTAGTGTGACTAAGTATAGCAATGTCATCGAAAAAAATTGGACTGGTTGGATCATAGTTGGCTCTGAGTTCTGCACAGATTGCAGTGAGTTTCTTAATTAGCAAGAGATCCATCAGATAGTCTATGCGTTGAAGTGCTTCCGCAATTACCACAGTCTTGACTTGTGTCAGAACTGCCTTTTCAAGATAAATAAATTATTCAGAGTAGCCTTCTTCTTCAGTTTCTTCGTAAAGATGATTGTTCTGATCTCAACACATTCATCAAAGAACTCAATCTTGCTCTCAGAATACACATTGACTTCATCCATTAGTAAGTCAATTTGAGTCTGAACTGCAGATGTAGACTCATTTTATGGAGCATCAATAACTTTTTATTTTCCTTTCCTTTCCCAAAAATTGGCTTTTTGGTAAAGGTGGAATCCGATCTTGTCCTGGTGTACTCAACTAGTTCCCAAATCACAACTCATTTTCATGGAATAGGAGGTGAGAGAACAGATGGCATGCGAATGACCCTTGGAGGGGCATGCATGGCTATCAGCTTCAGTTTCTCATTGGCTTTTCAGTTATCTTGTCATCAGTTTTCTCAACACTTGGTTTTTGGGAGGCAGGAAAGCTCTTGAGTGAAGTAGACGCAAGTCTGTTTTCAGAGTCCAGGGCTTCATTAAAAGAGGAGTAGAAGTGTGAGTCTTAGAGTAAAGATACATTATTGGAGGCATTGAGAGCCTTGAACTTATGGAGGGTGACTGGGTCACTAAGATTTACTCCAGCATTTTCAAATAATCTTGAAAGCGGAAATGCAAACCCAGATCATGACTAGAAATTTCTCAGCAGTAATGGCAGCAAATGAATTTGTCTTGGCCAACAGAAACTTAGCCACTATGTTAGCAAGCAACTAATATTTTAGATTCATCTCTTTCTTCAGTCTTGAAATTTTTATAGCTTTGTGGTATGCAGAAAACTTATCCTGCATTTCCATTGCTGCTTTTTTAGACACTTCTCAGATAAGGCAGAAATCCCTTCAGAGGATAACTGAAATATATTAGAGAAAAACCATTGGATAAGGAGACTTTGTTCTCCTAAAGACATGAATATTTTTCCATCATCAGTGGCGGCCCCACTACCATATAAATTTTTCAGTTCTGGAACATAAATTTTCATAAAATAGCTTAGAAAGACTCGGAGTCCAGATGACTCGATTGACTTGAAACTTTAGTGATAGCAGAATCTTCTATTGAGTAAATTTACTTAGAATCGATGGCTAGGGCATTAATGATATAAGCAAGAGTTGCAAGTACAACCATTTTGTTGTATAATCTCGACAAAAGAAAATGGTTAGATATTCAAAAATCGAAATAAACGTTAGAAATGAAAATACATTTAAGAGAGTTTGAAGACGGTAAAGAGATAACAAGAGATTAAATGGTAGTTATATTGTGTGATATTTTGAATTTCACATATAGTATACATGGTAGTCTCTTTATGAACAATTTTTTTTTCTTTTAAAAAAGGTTTATTAACCAACCAATTAATTTCATTAAAAAATGAAATTAAGAATTTAGGTCATCCTGAAAAGATTTAATGAGGAATAAAATAAGTCGTTAAAGTTAACTATTAAATGATAAGATCAGTTAGACTAAGAGTGATCTGTCAGTTTGGCTATCGAACTAAAGTGACAGTTAGCAAGACTCAAAGTGTAAGTGACTACTGTATTATCAATAAGGCTTTGAGACTTAATTTTTCCTGAGCAAAATAATAACACAGTTAAGATAAGTAAATAAGCCCTAAAACATTTCTAAATAAGAAAACTTATTCTCTCCAAGTGTTTTGGTGAAGATATTTTCAGCTTGTTTCTCAATTGAGACATATTCCAGTTTAATGTCATTCTTGAACACGTGATCTCGGATGAAATGATGACGAATGTCAATATACTTAGACCAAGAGTACAAATCTAGATTGAATGTGATAGCAATTGCACTAGTGTTGTCACAGAAAATTGTTGACTCTTGAGCATTGATCTCATAGTCTCTTATTTATTGTTGAATCCAAAGCAGTTGGGCACGGCACCTTCCAATAGCTAACTATTCAACCTCTGTAGTTGATATTGTAATAGATGTTTGCTTTTTGCAAAACCAATAAATCGGTCTATCTCCAAGAAACTGATATGATACACTGGTACTTTTTCGATCAATCTTACTTCCTGCATAGTATACATCAGATAATCCAACTAAACTGAAAGACGAGTCCTTAGCATATCATAATCCAACATCTAGAGTTCCCTTTAGATATTTGAGAATATGTTTGGTGGCTAATATATGAGACTGTTTAATATCATACTGAAATCGATCACACATACCACTACAAAAAATAAACGGTTAGCGACGGTTGCTACGATTTTTACCAAAACCGTCGCCATTTAAACATTTGTGAATCATCTCCAATTTTAGCTACATATTAAAATAAAACGTTGCTAATTAGCGACGGTTGGATTAAAATCGTCGCTAATTAGCAACGGTTATATGAAACCGTCGCTAATTAGCGACAGTTTTAATTTAACCGTCACTAAATTAGCGACGGTTAATAACACCATCACTAAATTGGCGACGGTTGAAGAAAACCATCGCTAATTTGTGACGGTTTAATCAAATCTGTCGCTTACAGCGACGGTTTTTGATTAAATCATCGCTAATTACCTAAAAATACGCCCCTCCCCGACATTTCTTGGCACAACTTCATCATATCTTTGGTCTCTTTTTCTCTCTTGGACGATAATAATTTCATTTTGGATAATTTTTTACAAATTTAAAAATATTAATTACTTTATACGACTTGAAGAGATTATATAAAAATATTTACAAATTATAAAAATAATTTTTTTTGAAAAAAAATAATATAATTAGCGACTGATTAGTTCTTAAGTCGTCGCCACTTAGCGACGGTTTTGTAATATTCTGTCGCTACTTAGCGACGGGTTTGTAATATTCCGTCGCTAATTTGGCGATGATTTAACAATATCCGTCGCTAATTTAGCGACGGTGTCAAGAATCCGTCGCAAAATTAGCTACGGTTTTAAAATCTGTCGCTACGTTAGCGACGGTTTTCAAAAACCGTCGTAATATTTAGCAACGCCGACTTTACCGACGGTATTAATTTCAGTCGTAAAAACCGTCGCTAATGAAATTCTCTCTAAACCGTCGCTAAAATCGTATTTTTTTTGTAGTGTACATACATCAAACATGATATCATGTCGGCTGGAATTTTGATACAACAGTGAACATATCAAACCTTGCTACATTGTTACCTCAATTGATATTCTCTCTTCATCTTTATCAAGCTTAACTGATGGACTTGTGGGGGTTGCTACAATAGAATATGTTTCCATGCCAAATCGTTTAAACAATTCTTTGGTATACTTAGTATGACTAATGAAAATTCTATTGTCCAACTATTTTACATGCAAACCAAGAAAGAATGTAAGTTCTCTCATCATGCTCATCTCGAATTTGTGCTACATCAGTTTAGCAAACTTCTCACAAAGTTTTGAATCAGTAGCATCAAAAGTAATAGCATCAACATAAATCTAAATTAACAAATTATGATCTTTTTTTATCATTTTTAACAAAAATTAATAAGGTCTTATCAATTGAACATGTTGTAAAACCATTATCAAGAAAAAATTGTGATAAAGTGTCATATCAGGCTCGTGGTGCCTGTTTTAGTTCATATAAAGCTTTATATGCTCTAAAAACATAATCAGAAAAAACATGATTAACAAAACCTGGTAGTTGTTCTACATACTCTTCTTTTTGCTGTTGATATTTGGAAATACACTCTTTACATTCATTTGGTAAAGTTCGAAGTTCTTGTAGGCAGCATATGCAAGAAAAATTTTGATTTATTCTAGTTTGGCTACTGATGCAAAGGTCTTATCAAAATCTATACCTTCTTCCTGTCTAAACCCTTGTGCAACTAATCTAGCTTTGTTTCTTATCACAAACCCATCTTCATTCAGTTTTTTTCTATAGACCCATCGAGTTCCAATGACTTATTGATGTGTTGGTCTTGGAACCAAATGACATACTTTGTTTCTGTCAAATTGATTTAGTTCTTCTTGCATTGCTTCTATCCGACTGATGTCCATCAGTGCTTCATAAATTTTCTTAGGCTCCAGTTGAGAGATAAAAGCATCATGTAAGAACTCATTTAGAATCTGTTTTCTTGTCCTTAGAAGGGCTGAGGGGTTGCCAATTACCACTGAAGGTGGATGTTTCTTACTCCGTCTGTAGCATGGACCCAAAGGGCTATTATTAATATTGTTTGGAGTATGATCATTTTGATTTACCTAAATTGGGTTCTCATCAGTCTAGTTGTCAACATTCTGAACATCATCAGTTCGGTTCAAATTGGTTTGGTTAAGATGATTCTGGTCATCAAAAATCTTATTTAGTCTAACTTATTGATCTAGTACCTCAGGATGAAGTGACTGAAGAGTTATATATTTATCTCATCTTCACTTTCATTATCTAGACCGATATCTTCCATCTGATTACTTGATCAATTGGGTCAGTTTGCTTGTCTGTCAACTCTATTTCATCAAAAACAACATGCACGGTTTCTTCAATATTTAAAGTTCTTTTATCAAATACTCGAAAGGCCATACGCACTGCCAAATATCCCAGAAAAATACCAACATTTTATTTAGCATCAAAGGTAGTCAAATGATTTTTACCACTATTATGAACGTAACATGTGCATCCAAAAATATGAAAATATGACATATTAGGCTTACTCTCATTCCATATCTCATATGGAGTTTTATACAAAAATCAACAATATTTTATACATTAGACTTAGACTATATTATATGATGTAAAAAAACTCTTTTAATACAATATTATTATTCGATTACATACTTTGGATATGAACCCACAAAAATTTATTGTTCGATACGTGACTTTGGTTATTATGCCACACTACTGAGCCATACATTATGTGAACGTTTGACCGATTGTCAGGAATTTGATATGGGGGCGGAGCTAGCTAGAATTTTAAATTATCTAGGGCTGACGGCAAACTATTGAAATGGTTCTCTTTGATTCTTCTAAGATTCAAACTCATTAATTATTTATTGTTATCAATTTTTCAACCAACACCATGTTATCTTAACTCTAATAGTATTTTAAATCATCTATAATTTCTTTATTTAACAATAAAAATTTTTAATCACAATTGAATAAGTATTTTTAAAAATAGCATTTTTATTAAGCTTATATAATATAGATTTTTATAGTTTAATTAATGAATAATACTATAACATTTTTAATCTTTTTCTCCCAATCTCAATAAAATATTACAACTTAGATAAATAAGAACCACTTTCCAAAATAATTTCATTAAGAATTATTTTTTAATAAATAATTCATGATCGTGATAAATGACAATAATATGATATAATACAGATAATAATAAATATAATGCGTTGTTTTATTATTATCAACAATGATGACAATTATAATTATTATCTATTTTAGTTTGTATAATTTATGATTATTCTTATTTTAATTTTTATTAATTATTTTTTCTTCTTTTCTTCTTATTTTTTTATACATTAAAAATTATTGAAAAAAACAAAAACTATTCCGTCAACTTTAGTTTGTGAAATTCGTTAGATTCAAATTTTTATAAATTTGAAAGTTTATTACTTTATTCTTTTTCAAAATCAAACCCTCATAAATATACACTAATTCATAATAAAAAAATTTAAAATTATATAAAATTTTAGTATTAATATAAGAAACTAAGATCAAATAAATTTGAATGTAAAAACAAAAGCAAGAAATTAAAGCCCATATGCAATAAAAAAATATCTAATAAAATATACAATAATTACATATTTATATTATAATATTAACTCAATTTAATATATTTGTGAGTTAATGTAAAAATGATCTAAAACATATATTTGGAACTTAAAGCTATTACGTGAAGGTCATATTTGATCATAGATAGATACTTGTAGAATACTATTTTAAAAAATTCTTCATAGTTAAAAAATTCTTCATATTTTCAACAATAAGATGAGCTAAAAAAATAAAAACCGAAACTATTATAAATATTAATTTGGGTAGGGCCGGAGCCACCTTACCCCTGGCTCCTACCAACAATATCTTCTCAGACGAGCTTGTCACATAGAGATTGTTCAGTGTGATTTACTTGTATAACGTAATTTGCAAACTATTGTGTTAGTACGTAGAGTTACTCAATGTGCACCAGATTGTAACGGATATAGGTTTTCATGTTAAAAAACAAGACTTTATTTGTATAGTTAAAAGCTCAAAATCATTAAAAATAAGACGAATTTTTTATTTAAAAAAATTTACTTACTTTTTTTAAACATGATTTAATTATTGAATGTGTTGTGCTTTAAGCGTTCTCAGTTCAAACTCGAACTCAGCTCATACTTGAATTGGAATTGATGTTCAAGTCTCTGTGCTCACCCAAACTCAAAACTACGTTACAATGCATTTTGGGTTTGGGGATTTCAAATTCAACATGATTTATTTATATGATTCGTGTCGGATTGGTGGGTCATGTCTGATTTTGACACCTCTAACCAAAATCCCCGACAACTACAAAATTTTCCGATTGGTGGTGGGAGGTAAGATTTGATATTGTTTTGAGTTGTGTGATCGTCTATTTTCACTTTGAGACATATGAACAAGCTTTGATTGGTGTAGAATTTGCGACGCAATGTTATTTATATATTACTTTATGAATAATTTTAAATTTTATTTTAAGTTTCATTAAATTGAACACAAAAATGGTCTCACGGGTCAATTTTGTGATATAGATATTCTAAAAAATTATTTTTCATACCAAAAATATTATTTTTTATTATAAATATGAATCGAATTGATTTGTTTCACGAATAAAAATGTATAAGCAAAAAATATACTTAAAATATAATCGAGTTAATTTGTTTCATGAATAAAAATTTATAAACAAAAATTATACTTAAAATAGAATATGAGAACTAAAAAATGGATGATTGTCCATCTACAACTGATAAAATAATAATAATAATAATAAATAAATAAATAAATAAATAAATAAATAAAAGGACAAACTAGTTATTTGTTGCTTTTGGTAAAATCAAAATTGAAATAATATAGGCTAACCAAATCCAACATGGCACGTGCATATCGGACATCAGCCAGAGGAGAAAGAACTATCCAAAGCACGTGATGGGAACCGACAACCTACTGTATAAATGCAAACTAATCATATGAAAAATGATTTTTTGTTATTAATTTCATTATTTTTGTTGAAAATAAGAGATGAAATTATTGAACATTGAAAATAAAAAATTGTAAATATCAAAAATTAGTTTGTGATTATGTATGAAATGATGTATTTATTTTTGAAATATTTCTAAATAAATTTTATAAATAGGTCTATCAATTTGTGAAGAAAAACACAATTGAGTGGAGAAAATTTTATAAAATGTGTAGTTTAATATATTTTGTGAGTTTGAGATTTTTACTTATTACCATAAATTATTACTTTTAACATGTTATCAGCACAATACTCGAAGGATCTTCATATTTTTCCGAAACTCCAAAACACAAAAAAAAAGTAACAATATTCAAAAGTAAGAATATTTATTTATTGTGTATTTATTTTTATTGTGTATATATTTAATATATAATATCATGTTATTATATAAAAGGAGTCTATGACACCTCATTATAATAACGTGATGTGATTATATTATTACATTGCTTATATAATTTTATTGTGTTACTGTTTATTTATTGTATATATATTTGAATAATATCATGTTATTATATAAAAGGACTCTATGACACCTCATTATAATAAAGTGATGTGATTATTTCAGTGTTTATATATTTTTATTGTGTTATATAATAATTATATATATTTGTATAATGTCACATTATTATATAAAAAGTGTCACGCCTCGTGTCCGAAGCGTCGGTGACATCCGACATTGTTTAATAATTACTTGAAAAAATTAAGCCTCGTATCGAAATACCAAAAACCAGTCTTTTTCATAAATAAACATTGTCTTTACATTCACAATAGAAATAAAAATACATCAGAGTTGCAAATACGGAAATTGAACAAAAGAAAATAAAGTCTTGATTTCTTGTATCATGCTCGTCGACTACCATCCCCAGAAGGCTTCTTGTTCCTTCTCATTCAGTTGTTCTTCATTTTTATCTGAAATTTGTAAGAGGTGAGTGTTTTGGGAAACACTCAGCAAGTGGGGGTCGATCGATTTCCAATGATACATATAGAACTTATGCTTTAAAACATTTCTTTCACACTTTCAAATATTATTACTTTTAACTTATCATAACAGAAACAAATCGAATATAAGACAGAAGTTAATAGATGATTCAGAGAATTTCAGAAACAGATCAGATCAATTCAGAACAGACACAACACTGTTACTTATATCATTTTCATGGTCAAATTGTCCCCAATATGTTAGTCCTCTAAGGGGTGAGGTCAGAACACGGTTTTATACCCACCGATGGGGGCCAGACAGAACATGGTTTTATACCCACCAATGGAGGCCAGACATAATTACGATTCTCGTCCCATTTCAAATCAATTTGTAACAGTGACACACAAAATTCAGACTTTTATCGAACAGAACTTATCAGAAATTCAGACGGATATTGCGGAATCAAAGAATTTCGAAGAACATACAAAGAAACATATCATCGATCGAAAATTTTAAAAGATCAGACTGTGATTTTCAAAAATATGGACACACATACAAGCATGTCATATTATTTATATCAAAGTTTAAAAATACAAAATGTACATAACAAAAACCCACTTACGGTATTTTAGAAATATGCTTCGAAATACAGATCCTTTGACGGAGTTTTCTTCCGAAAATCTGACAGCACTTCGACGTAAAACTCGTGTGGTTTATGTTTTCAATTCAGCAGCACTTTGACGTATTTTCTGAGCACTTGGACTGCACGAGCTTCCTTCCTTGCTTGGTCGATTTTTTTAGGACAGTTTGTGAAAGGGTGAGGGCCGAAACTTGGGAGCTTTTTTGGTGTACGTTTCATTCAGCCATGGAGTGATATTTATAAATGGTTTTGTGCCCCTTGAACTCCCCTTGGCCGAATTCTTGGGCTCCAAGAATGCATTGATTGTGATCAAGCTCCATCTCAAGCACCAAGAGTCTTTTCCTGCACCATAAATGTGTCCTAATCTCTTAGCTCCTCCTTTAGCTCCTTCATGGTTTAACTCAAAGATCATTTCTTGCACAATTAACTTGTCCAATCCCTTAGCTCCTCCTTTAGCTCCCTCTTTGGTCCTTTTAGAACAAGCATGGTTGAGATTTTTTGAGCTGAAAGATAGAGTCCTTGAGCTTGGGTTTTACTTCTCTAGTGAAAACTCTTCAATGGATGCGATTTCTTGCAGCTTGGCTTCATGTGGAGTCAATCTCCGAGCTTTGAAGCTACTTGCTCGAGTTAAATTAGCTGAAAATCTAAGTTCATATTTAAATTTTATAGTTTGAATGAAAGTTGTTGAGCTTTGTTTAAGCTAAATTTCGAGTTTGTATTTCTTACATGATTCGCTTCGGATCGGAATTTCTGGGTTCTCACAAAAAGAGTCCCTGACACCTCATTATAATAATGTGACATGATATACATACTTATTTAAACATGACTAATATTATATACATCATATTATTACCATAAAATTTAAATATACTTACATTTATTTTTTTTAAGATTTTTTAACGGTCATAAAAAGCTAGTTTTTACCCTATAAATATGATTATACCCTTTAAATATGATTTTACAAACACATTCAATCACTGCAAACTTACTATTCCTCCCTACAAATTTTCTTCATCAAAAATTTTCGAAGAAGAAGAAGATGGTTCTTTCAAGATTATTTTTGTATAATTATCTTGGTTATTATACTCACTAGTCTTGTATTTATCGGAGAATATCTACCTCGTTTTTTTTTATTTTCAAGAATTCTTGTACTTATAATTTATATGTTACTTTGTATTGTCATATTAATAGATTTAGAACTTAACTAATAAAATGCATTGTTATTTTTATAGTACCACCATGTCAAATTTGGCAAAGCTCGAATCTGTTGCATTCGACATTACGGGAAAAAAATATATCCCATGAAATCTCAATGTAGAAATGTATCTTGAGTCATTGTGTATAAATGAGACCATTAAAAAAAATGATATCTCATCATCACAAGAAAAAGCAAAAGCTATGATATTTTTGCGTCAACATCTTGATGAAGGATTAAAATGTGAATATCTCATTGAAAAAGATTCAATGGCTTTATGGAAATGATTAAAGGAAAGATTTGAACATATAAGAGAAGTTTTACTTTCGACCGCCCGTGATGAATGGAATACGTTAAGATTCCAAGATTTTAAGAAAGTCAGTGATTACAACTCGACGATATATCGAATAATCTCGCAATTAAAATTTTGTGGACATGAGGTTACGGAATCGGAAATGATTGAAAAAACATTTTTCACTTTTCACACATCAAATATAACTCTACAACAACAATATAGAGTACGTGGATTTGTGAGATATTCTGAACTTATCGCATGTCTTCTTGTAGTTTAAAAGAACAACGAGCTCCTAATGACAAATCATCACTCCCGACCCACGGGATCAACAACATTTCGAGAAGTAAATGCTGTAAGTAAAAATGAATTTAAATCTGGAAACCAAAATCAAATTCAAAGACAAGGTTTTGGTTTAGGTCATGGTCGTGGACGTGGAAGCGGTCGTGGTCGTGGTCGCGGCCGTGGTTTTGGAAACAATCGAGATAGTTACTTCTATAACTCATCTCAAAAAGACGTCACGAACCACCCACTAAAACGGCATCATAAGAACATGAGTGTTAACGAACATCATTCAAAACGATTTGAAAGTTCTTGTTTTAGATGCGACACTCCAGGACATTGGTCTCGTATTTGTCGAGCCCCCGAGCACCTTTGTAAGCTCTATAAAGAATCAATAAAGAGAAAAGAAAAAGAGACCAACTTCACTGAACACAATGACCGTTTAAGTGATTCAACTCATTTTGATGCTGCAGGTTTCCTGAATGATTTATCTGAAAATGATCAATATATTGGTGGAATAAAAATGTAAAATATTTTATTTTTCATGTGCTCATATGCTAATGTTTTATTGTATAATTATGATATGCGTTATATTTTTCAATAATTTACATATTTATTGTCAGTAATTTTTTTAATTGCATTTTTTTTAAGTTCAAATATGAAAAATACTATGAACAAAGCTAAACAAGGAACTAATCTCATGGAAGTTTGCATACCTGATAGTGGTACAATGCACCTATTTTCCGAGATAAAATATATTTCTTGGAACTAAAACTAACAAAAACAATGGTGAATACAATATCATGTCATGTAGACTTGATTAAATATTGTGGTAAAGCACATTTTTTATTACCTAATAGTACAAAATTTCTGATAAATGATGTTTTGTATTCACCACAATCGAAAAGAAATTTGTTGAGTTTTAATGACATATATTCTCATGGGTATAATACTCAGACAATAAATGAAGGAAATGAGAAATATGTGTTTTACCACATGTAAATCAGAAAAGAAATATGTAGTTGAAAAACTATCAATGCTTCCTACCGGATTGCATTTTACACATATAAGTCCAATTGAATCATGTTGATAATTCTTCAATACTGATTAATTGACATAATCAATTAGAACATCCTGGTTCAACAATGATGCGAAGAATTATAGAAAATACACATGATCATCCGCTGAAAGACCAGAAGATCTTTCAAAATAATAAGTTTCAATGCAAAGCATGGTCTCTTGAAAAACTTATTATAAAATCATCATCAGCTAAAATCCAAACTGAATCACTCATGTTTCTTGAACGTATTCAGAGTGATATTTGTGGGCCAATTCATCCACCAGGTGAACTTTTTAGATATTTTATGGTATTGATCGATGCCTCTAGCAGATGGTCGCATGTATGTTTATTATCAACTCGAAATGTAGCATTTGCAAGATTACTTGCTCAAATAATAAATTGTGGAATCAATTTCATGATCATACAATCAAGAAAATTAGACTTGATAATGCTGATGAATTTACTTCCCAGACTTTCAATGATTATTGTATGTCAATGGGAATCACTGTTGAGCATCACGTTGCTCATGTACATACACAAAATAGATTAGCTGAATCATTGATTAAACATTTACAACTGATTACTAGACCAATGATTATGAAAACAAAACTCCTTGTTTTTATATGGGGACATGCAATTTTACATGCTGCTGCATTAATTCGCATCACACCAAATGCATATCATAAATACTACCCATTGCAACTTGCGTTTGGTAAAAAACCAGACATTTCTCATCTGAGAATTTTTGAATGTATGGTATATGTGCCTATTGCACCGCCTCAACGAAAAAAATGAGACCTCAAAGAAAGATCTGAATTTATATTGGTTATGATAGCGCATCAATCATTCGATATCTTGAGCCTCAGACAGGCGACGTGTTAACAACACATTTTGCTGATTGTCATTTTAATTAGGAAATATTCACAATGTTAGGAGAGAAAAGAAACATATCAAAAAGAAAATTACATGGTATACATCATCATTGTTACATCTGGATCCAAGAACTAAACAATGTGAAAAAATGTACAATAAATTGTGCACTTGCAAAGAATAGCAAATCAAATACCAAATGCGTTTGCAGACACAAAAGGGGTAACTAAATCATATATACATGTTGTAAATGCCCCTGCTTGAATTGAAATTCCAAAGAAACAAATAGAAGACACCTATGATGTCATAAAACGATTGAAGTGTGGAAGGCCAATCGTTTCCAAGGATACAAATCCTCGAAAAAGAAAAAACATAGAGAAACATGATGATCATAAAATAGATAATGATATTCCAGCAGAAATACATAATGATGAAAATGTTCTGCTAGAACCACAAACTGATGAGAATCGTGAAATCTCTATCAATTATATTAATATTGAAAAAATGAAACCGAAAAAGTATAAAAGAAATTGATGAGATATTTTCTTACAATGTGGTATTTGACATCATAAATGACAATGAAGATCATGAACCAAAATTTTTTGGTGAATGTAAAAATCTACATGACTGAATAAAATAGAAAGATTCCATCCAAATTGAACTTGATTCGCTAGATAAACGTTACGTTCTTGGACCTATAGTCCTTACACTTGAAGGTATAAAACATGTTAGGTACAAATGAGTTTTTATTCAAAAACGATGAAATAGTAAGATATAAAGCTCGACTTGTTGCACAAAGTTTATCTCAAAGGCCTATAATCGATTATGAAGAAACGTATTCTCCTGTTATTGATGCAATTATGTTTCGGTATTTGATTTGTTTGGCTGTATCTAAAAATTTAGAAATGCGTCTTATGGATGTTGTCACAGCTTACGTATATGGATAACTTGATAGTTATTCTGTGAAATTGATAGTTGTATATGGGTTAAAGCAATCCGATCGAATGTGGTATAATCGGCTAAGTGAACACTTAGTGAAAAAGAGATATGTTAACAATTCAATATGCCATTGCGTTTTCATTAAGAAAACAACATACGGATGTGTAATTATTGTTGTATATGTTGATGATTTAAACATCATTGGAACGATCAAAGAAATTCAAGAAGTTGTGTTGTACTTGAAGGAAGAATTTGAAATGAAGGACTTTGGAAAAAAAAAATATTTTCTGGGTTTGCAAATTGAACAAAAAGAATGTGGAATATTTGTTCACCAGTCAAATTATACAGAAAATGTCCTTAAACGTTTTAATATAGATAAATCAAATCATTTAAGTACTCCAATGGTTGTTAGATCATTAAACATAGAAAAGGATCCATTCCGTCTATATGAAGATGATGAAATTATTCTTTGTCCAGAAGAACTATATCTAAATGCTATTGGTGCCCTTATGTATCTTGAAAATTGTACAAGATATCTTGAAAATTGTACAAGACCTGATATATCTTTTACTGTAAATTTATTGGCAAGATTTAACTCATATCCAACAAAGAGACACTGGAACGGAATTAAACGTTACGTTCTGGGTATTTATCTGATCCACACAAGGCACGTTCCCAAACCGGATATGTATTTTGTAACATCTCGAAAATTTGAAGATATACGTAAACCACATGTATGAAAGTTATCAAATTTCTTTTGTATTTTATTAAATTGTTTTAATGGATTAAATGCATGTTTATTGCATCAATATGTGTTTTAATTCATCGGTTATTAAAGTTTCATGTATTATGGTTTTAAGTTGCATTTCGCGCTCGAACGAGTAACAGAGACCGGGAATAATCAGGAAAAATATTTTATTGAATAATTAATTTTAATCAATTAATATGAAGTGTTTTAAGCGAGAATTTCGAAAATTGGGCCTTGATGGGTATTTTTACTCGCCGGTCATATTTTTAACTGGTACGAAAATTTTAGCGACTCAGGGAAATTTTTGAGGGCTCGGGCAATATTTTCAAAAACGTACCAAAACAAAATATTTTTCGGGAGTGTTTTTGGGCTTGATGGTTTTATTTTAATTATTAATGGGCTCAAAATCCTTTTTATCTATTTAATTTTTAATTAAGGCCCATTAGTGCTTAATTATATCATTTAAAAACCATCATTAGCAACCCTAAACCTATTTTAAAACCATTTGGCCACCCACCTCATCCTCCAACAGCCATTCTCACGTGAAAAACAACAGCTCCTCTCCTCCTTTCAGCATCAAGTCACGGCCCCTCACATTTTTCAAGAAAAGCTTCCTCCCCGCCTCTCCGGTTTACGTCTCGCGCATAGTTCTTCGAGCTTTTGATCATATAAATGCTAAGGCATGCTTGTATCTCTTATTTCTCTTCATTCACGCCAATATTATGCTGAATTATATGTAAATGCATGAGAAATTATTTATATATCTTGAGGTTTTGTTTTATGCAAGGATTTGACATGAAAATGCATCCTTTTTGCTTCATTCTCACGTTTTCTAGCAATGTGCGAGGGGCTGCAGATTTTTATGTTTCTAAGGTCTGTACACGTCGATTAAGGGGAGAAATTAAGGCCGGAGTCGAAGCTTTGTTGGTTTTAGGAAAGTGCCGATCGAGTTCTTTGGGTTATGGCTTGGCGGTGTGTGTGGATTGGACGATGGGGCTGATCCGACGGTGCAAGGGTCGAGCTAAGCCCTGGACCATACCCTGGCGGGTCTGAGACACAGCCTAGGAGGGCTCCAACACTGCTGGATTTAGCCAAGTAGCCGATGGATCAAGATGAGAGAAGGTTGGCTCGATTGGTGCGATCTTGGTGGCTAGCGAGCGTGTGAGTCGTGCAGTGTGCATGGATCAGGGAACTTGGGTTAAGTCGGTCCAAGAGAGCCCTAAGGTGGGCTAGGAAGGGTTGGTCCAAGGCTGGTCCGAGCCGATAGGGACTAGGGTCGAGAATTTGTAAGTTTAGGGTACTAGGGTTTGGAGACGCTTTGTGCAGAAAATTCCAGCAACCTTTGGGGCTTGTTTCGTGGGTTATAAATGGTCTGTAAAGGGTGGGTTAGAGGTTGGTCATGTAGGTTTAAGTCTTATTTTAACTTGGGAAAAGTTTGGTAAAGTTTCGGGTTGATTCGGGTTAAAACCGGGACCCTGATCCAAGTTTTAAAACGAATTGTATAAGTTTAAAATCGGGTTCGATTTTACGTCTAAGAAATTTTTATAAATATGTTTTGGGATTTTTTAAGAAGTTTGGTAATCTTCGGGTCGAAATTTTGAGGTCAAGGGGTAAAATGGTCATTTTGGGTTTTCCAGGAGCAAAATGGTCATTTTGCACCCGAGTCGAGATCTTAGTCCTGTCAGCGCCCTGATCACAATTTAACATGTTTTTAAATGTTTATGTATTACGTATATGAATTTATATGAAATTATGAAAAACACGTTGTATGCTTGGTTTTAAAGAAAATTACGTATATGCATAATTTTGATAAGTGATGAAAATGACGATGTTTTTGAAGGATGGGAGTTGGTTATGACTAAAGATATATGTATACGATGAGCTGAGGTCAAGGCTCAGTGGACAGGGTAATGCTGTCGCTGATGTCCCCACCGCCGGGTACCATGGTTATATGTAGATGTATCCATCGAATAGAGCTGATACGATTAGATCTGATACGAAAGTCACAACTAATGAACTGAATTCAGTTAAAGTAAATATATAAGTATATGATGATATGATGAGATGTTTTGACACATTATGCTTTTACGACATGTTTACTTTTACGCTTTTAAGATCATGAAATATATGTTGATTACAATACTTTTCACTGTTGCATGTTATGTATATGTACTCGTTATAAATTTACAAGAATGTTGAGTCTTCAGACTCACTAGGCGTGAATGATGCTGGTGAGCATGTTGATGTGGAGACTGAAGTCTTTGAAGGCTGAGTTGGGCGGTGCACTGGATAACCCGAGGACCTTGCGTTTTTTTCCATAATATGTTTATGAGACATGTGTTTAAGCATTTTGGTTAAATGGTTTTGAATCTTGGTTTACATTGTGGATTTCATTTTAAGATTTAATTAACTGCAGTTATTTTTATTCAGAGGCTGGATGACCTTTTGAAAGTATGTTCAACTTATTTAAATGTTTTTGTGTGTGAGTATTTTCTGTCTTAGCTTTTTTTTTTTAAAAAAAATGTTTCAGTAGAATTTTCAAAATGAGCAGACGTTTTATATTTACTCGTGGAGGTACTGCAATTTCTTGGCGTTCACATAAACAAACACTCGAAACAACTTCATCAAATCACGCCGAAATTATTGCACTACATGAAGTAAGTCGTGAATATGTGTGGCAAAAATCAATGACCCAACATATCCAAATCTCATGCGGATTATCATTCGACAAGAAGCATGTGACACAATTTGAAGATAATGTTGAATGTGTTGCTCAAATGAAAGAAGGATACATAACAAACGACAGAACTAAACATATTCCCTCTAAATTCTTCGCATTCACCCAAGAGTTTGAGAAGAATAAATATATTGATATTCGTTACATTCAATCAAGTGAAAATTCATCAGATATCTTCATAAAGAAACTTCATATGAAAATATTCAGAAATCATATGCATAATATTGGGATGCGCAATTTACCAATTTGTGAAGAATTGTTCGTGTTAACATGAAGGGGAGGTTTTTATCCCATTGAGTTTTTCCTAATAATGTTTTTAACGAGACAGTATAAAAACACGTAATGAAGACAATCATTGTATTATGATCATCATCACAAGGGGAAATGTTGAAAATAAGAGTTGAAATTATTGAATGTTGAAAATAAGAGTTGTAATTATTGAAAATTAGTGTGTGATACTGTATGTAATTATATATTTATTTTAGGATTATTTCCAAAGAAATTCTATAAATAGGTCTCTCAATTTGTGAAGAAAACACAATTGAATGGAGAAAATTTCATAAAGTGTGTAGTTTTATATATTTTGTGAGTTTGAGATTTTTACTTTTTACCGTAAATTTTTACTTTTAACAATTTTTTAATTTTGATATTTTATATAATTAAGATTTAGACATATATTTTATGATATTTCGTAATTTTAGTTTTTTTTCATAATATTGACTTGATATTATGATGTCGACATTGATGCCATATCAATGACACGTAAGAAAAAACTAAAATTCCAAAAATATATATATAATATAATCTAACATTGATGTCATATAAATTGAAATTTGACAACATAAAAAAATAAAATCACATAAACAAACACATAATGAAAAAAAATTCCCACTAATCATAATTATTCTTGAAGAATTCAGTTTCCTAGATTCATCACAGTGCTATACGATTATCAGCTAACGGCCAAGATTAAATTTGTGGATTCCTAACCAACGGCTATGATAGTGATCCTATATTTTAGCTGCTTTCTTTCGTAGACCGCTAGCCGTGGGATTTGTCGGCAAGTTGGCAGTCCAGTCCAGATTTGTTAACTTTTTAATATTTTTAGGTTTTTTAATACATTGATTACGATTTTTTTTAAAAAAAAAAATGATGCGAAATAGTTTTATTTAAACAAATACATTTTTTCTTATATTAAACTAAACGCGTAGGTCTCTTGTGAGACGGTGCCACGAATCTTTATATGTGAAACGGGTCAACCCTACCGATATTTAGCTTAAAAAGTAATACTCTTAGCATAAAAAGTAATAATTTTTCATAGATGACCCAAATAAGATATCCGTATCACAAAATACGACCCGTGAGACCGTCTCACACAAGTTTTTGTCTAAACTATATAGAATTATGAAGAGTTATAATTTTGTTCAACCAACTAAGAACAATTTACCCTGATAAATATATATAGAAAATAAATGGAAAAAACAAAATTTACAAACAATTTTTTTTGTTTAATTAATTCGAAAAATTAGTACACATTTTCCAAGATTTAGTTAATAAGAGTATATAAGTAAAAAAAAACAAGAAAAATAATAAAATTGAATCAATAAGCATTTTAATGTGATTCGTTTGATATCGGTATTAGAATAAGTCAAAGACCGATAAAACTACAAATAATAAATAAATTAAGAATTGTCATGAAACTTATACCAAATCTATTTAAATAAATAATGATTTTTTCGTTAAAAAAATATGTTAGTATCAATCCGTTCCAATCTGATTTCCATCTAACTTTATTCCATAGCCAACTAATCTGATATCAAGTAAGATTGGTTCGGTTTCATTACTCGTTCAGTTTAATCCAACCCGAAACCAGTCTGATCCAATAAGTAATATGTCTATCTATATATGCTATTAAAAATTGTTCGTAAGTTTATTATTGTATAAATATTACCGTATATGTCAAAAAATACATTTTCAAAAATTTAGGTTTTGAGATTTTACGATTGCATGTTTGGATATAATTAGCGACGAATTATTAATCGTTGTTAATGGTGAACGACGACCGATATAGCAACGGCAGTCAAAACCGTCGCAATTTTTTTTTTTTTGGTAATATAATAATATCACGTTCTGATCGTTAGTCTCAGTAAAGATAATTATTATTCTAGGCAGATAATAATAATATACATAAGTATAATTTCGACATTATCTCAGGATGTTTAACTCATATATGAAAAAATTGACATATGTCTTTCATAAGACGGTCTCACGGATCTTTATTCGTGAGACGGATCAATCTTATCCATATTTACAATAAAAATTAATATATTTGACATAAAAATAATGATTTTTCGTGTATGACCCGACCCATATATAATATCTGTTTCACAAAATTGACCCGTAAAATCGTCTCACATAAGTTTTTGTGATGAAAAAATAGTTAGTAAACCGACATTATTCAAATAGTAGCTTGAAACAGAAGCAAATCATGTGATTGTTTCTGAAAAAAAAATTTTGAAGTTTCCAAAGACAAGGACCAGAGACAGTCGGTGGGTGCAGCCACCCTCTCAATTTTTTTTTATGAAGGATAGTACACTATAAATAATTATATTGTTTTCATTTCTCAATCTAACAATTGTTCTTGTTTTCGAAAAATTTTAATATATTTTTCTCGTCATCTAACTTTGTTTTTCTGTATCCGGCCTCGAGAGGACCATTATCAATCTTTAAAGCTTGTAAAAAAAAAAATTTGTAGAAACTTTTTCCAAACATTCTCTTTGTTCAGGTTAAGTTTCAATTTCAGTGCAATGACAGGTCATAAAAGATACGGCAACAAGTGGTAAGGGTTCTTGCAGTGAATAACAACTGCTGTCACCGTTGTCACATGACCAAGGGATTCAAGAAATGTAGTTGGAAAGGTGTAATTTTTGAACCTACCATTCATAAATCTCATTATTATCAATTGCTAAATCAATTTTAAATCCTCGACTTAGTGAAATTAAGGTGATAAAAAGACTGGCGGGGTCTCCTCCATTCGATGACAGAAAGGAATTAAATACCATTAAAGAAAGAATAAAATACGAAAAATAACACAAAGAGCAGTCTTGCTCCCTTGCTTTCATTGATTGTGACCCATTAAAAAAATAAATAATCTTTATTGCATTTCACTGTTTTCTTCATTTTCTTCAAGGATTTAGT
Source organism: Primulina huaijiensis (assembly GCF_012295235.1). Taxonomy (NCBI): domain Eukaryota; kingdom Viridiplantae; phylum Streptophyta; class Magnoliopsida; order Lamiales; family Gesneriaceae; genus Primulina; species Primulina huaijiensis. The sequence goes on along the minus strand of NC_133311.1, from coordinate 14,230,614 downwards.
GCTTGCGTTTGTTCACATTGATGTTCTTTGTGATGCTTCTGTTAGTGGGTCTTTTCTCGGGAATTAAGATGCGAATGGGGTCGATGGAGAAGGAGAAGATCTGATACTGCGGTTTCATTGTGTTCAATATATGTATGTATATGTGAACTTGGACGAATCGAGATTGCCCTCTGTGTGTGTGTGTACGTTATGAGTTGAAATATAGTGAAATTGTCATTTGGGATTTAAGATTTGTGGGTGATGGAGTCAAGAATGGACCAGTATGAGCTAATGGAACAGATTGGCCGTGGAGCTTTTGGTGCAGCAATTTTGGTCAATCACAAATTGGAAAAGAAAAGGTATGAGTTTGCGGTTTGCAAAGAAGTTATTTTGATTCTTTTTTTTACAAGATTTTACTGTAATTTTTTCCTGTTTGTTGAAAAAAGTTTTGTGATGTTTTTAGTTGCTTAATTTCTGTGTACTGGGAAACGACATAACACAGGTATGTGCTTAAGAAGATTCGATTGGCTCGACAAACGGAACGTTGCAGGAGATCAGCTCATCAAGAGGTACGTTGATAGTTGATGTCATTTATATTTTATATCAACTTGGTTAGAATGTTTGCTGATTGCTTCTTTTGATTCTGTTGTTTGGTACTTTTTTACCTTTTTGGCATCCTTAGCATTGATCTTTGAAATGTTGATGCTTCCTTGAGGTAATTCTGTTCGGTAATTGTTTGGAAATATCAATGTAATCACCGGATTTCTCACTTAGTTGGTCTTGAAAATGGGATTGATTCATCCTCTTTCATATGCTCGTGTGTATGAATATGATGCTTCAGTTATGCTGAAATGCAAGAGGGATCTTTTGGTTTGTGAATATGCAGATGGCCTTAATTGCTCGGTTACAACATCCATACATTGTTGAGTTCAAGGAAGCTTGGGTAGAGAAGGTAAGGGACATCGAGGCTTCTAATTTCTTGTTTAATTTTCCCACATATTGATCCAGTAAATATGAATTTAATACGTCATTTTTTCTACTTTACTCTAAATTTCCTAATGCTAATGCAGGGTTGCTATGTTTGCATAATTACTGGGTACTGTGAGGGAGGTGACATGTAAGTTTTACTCAGAATCATTAATCTGAAAAGTACTAAACAAAGTTTCATTGTCCATTTCTAAATGTTTACCTACAATAGCGCCGAGTTGATGAAAAGAGCCAATGGACAATACTTCCCTGAGGAGGTTTGAGTTCTTGAAGTTCTTTGGTTTTTATTTGCAATATTTTATGGTATACATTTATTTTGTTTTGATTATGTAGAACATTCTTTTTTTTCTGCTCGGTTTTTGTCTTCTCATTAAGTAGTTCAATAATGTTAAATTTTGTACAATGTACAGAAACTATTGAAGTGGTTCACTCAACTACTATTGGCAGTGGAATATCTGCATTCCAATTTTGTTCTACACCGGGACCTTAAAGTGGGGATCTGAATACCGGGGTTATTGTTTGTTTAAGTTCATGTAGTTTCTGAACTAATTCTGCTGACTGATCCTATTCCACTTTCTTGGCAGTGCTCTAACATCTTTCTTATGAAAGATCAAGATGTTCGACTCGGTGCGTGTCACTTTTGGTTTTTTTTATATTTGTATATCTTCATTCAGTGTTTGCTTCTGTATGAATTAATTGTTTTCTTACAATCCTTTCATTTGAGCAGGTGATTTTGGACTTGCTAAAACTTTGAAGGCAGATGATTTGGCTTCTTCGGTAAGTGCTTGGTTTTGTTTGGTTACATAAGGTGTTTTAGAAAAGGGCTTTGTAAATTATAAAAACACTTGAAATAGCTGATCGGGTAAACAAAAGTTGTAGCTTTTAGTGCATCTACTTCAATTTCTTGAAAAACATGAAGTGGTTTTCTACTATCATACCAAATGATAATATTGTTTCCCCACGTAAATAGTTGTGTTACAATAGGGTTTAAATTTTTTGACATTCTTATCGCTGTCTTGTTTTTTGTACGCAGGTTGTTGGAACTCCCAATTACATGTGCCCTGAACTTCTTGCAGATATTCCCTATGGTTTTAAATCTGATATATGGTCCCTTGGTACTCACACTTTTCATTTTTATGTTCTTTGACTAAGGATGGTGATCGTACTTGCTTTGTCTTGATAAACCTGAGATATGGCCATTGCTAAACACTTCGAAGTAGGAAAGTTCCTACATGTACTGTTACGAGAACACTGATCAAACAAGGAATCACAAAAAACAAAGAGAGTAATAAAACTCAGCCATGGAACAAGTCCTTTACAGTTTACAGGAAGAAAGAGTGAGAGACCAACAATCCTCTTGCCCCTAGCACAAGCTAAGCCTAACAACAAAATGATCCAGAATGCCCTCTTCCTAACAAATCCTTCTCTATTTATTCCCTCCCCCTTCCTAGATTATTCCAATAATTTGAGATATAGGGGCCTTGGGCCCTTCGACATATTTTGGTCTAGGCCCAATATATTTCGGTATGTAAGATGTGCACAAAGGTCATAGTTACTATTATAACAACAACACAAAAGTCTTTATCCCACTAATAATATATCTCAACATATTTTTACGTGTACAGTGCTGTGATGTTGTATTCTAGACTAATAATTCACAAGAATTTCAGCTTTTTGCCATTGTGTAGTGTATGTAAGGGTTAATGGCTGAATCACATATTGTTCAACTTACTCATTTATTCTGATGCTCGTTCTGTCATTCAGGCTGCTGTATTTATGAAATGGCTGCTCATCGTCCTGCATTCAAGGCCTTCGTAAGTTTTCCCATATTTGTTTATTTATGATTCTTTGCCACAAAGACCTAACTGAAGAAACACTTATGAGAAAATCATTGCTGTTGAAAACAAGTTACATATTTCACCTCTCTCTCATTCATTTTAAAACTTATGTTTTTGTTTGCTCTCTAGACACTTGGTGACACTTTTACTTGCATTTTGTTTTCCAGAAGTTCACATTAGTGACTAATTATTTAAGTATATTTTAATGCTCTTAACAAGTCCAATACATCTTTCAGGACATGGCAGGCTTAATAAGCAAGATTAACCGATCTTCAATCGGCCCTTTGCCTTCCTGTTACTCTCCAACTTTGTAAGTGTACTGAATCTTTCTATAGTGTGTTTGCTTTTGTTTACCTAATTACTCGGGTATTTTCTTTCATTGTGGCACGCCTTTTGTTTGGGCTTTCTTTTCTGTTTTTTTGAACTGGTCACATTGATTTACCCTTGAACGTCTAAAAATTTGATATCATTTGTACTATGACTCTATGAGAGCTATTTATTACTGAATAATTCGTCGTAAGAAACTACTGCCTATGACAAAATCTGAGTTTGTTTCATAATCATGCATATTTTGATGTATATGGAAATGATTAAAGAAATTATTGATACAACAGGAAAACACTTATCAAGAGCATGCTGAGAAAAAATCCCGAGCATCGGTTGAGTGTAAGAACTTCTAGAAACCAGTTCGAGTTTCATACACATTAGCATTATCCTTAATCCGCTTAACTCAAATTTCATCACATGTCAGGCATCTGAACTTCTGAAGCATCCATATCTACAGCCCTATGTTGCTCTGTACCGTCCATCCTGTAATCCCGAGAAACCTTTTGCCACACCTTGTGACAGTAGAAAGAACTTGGCTGAAAGTCAAATTAGCAACAGTTCTTGTAGTGATAGAGACAGCTTGATCTCGTGTGAAAGGAGTGTGCAGGGCATAATGGTCAATTGCGACCATAAAGCTACTGATACGGATTCGGCTTCTATTGATGATGATCGTGGCTTGAGTGATTGTATACAACAGGTGGAATTTTCATTTAAACCACCACGAATGATTAAAAACATTATGATGGCTCTAAAAGAAGGGAAAAACCGAGAAAATTGTTCTCCAATGAGAAGCAACTCTGTGAAAGTTAACCAAAGAACTCACATTGATGCGTCTCCTAGAATCAGTAGACTAGTCCCTGGCAACTCTGGTCTAAAGGCTAATGCACCTCCTGGGGCAGCAACAAGGGTGAATTCCGATTCTGCTAAACGAGCACAGGGAACTAATTCTTTGAAGCATCAGGTGGTAATCATGTCATTGTACTCCAAATGTGTGAGGCTTTTGCGGTTTTCTATTAAAACTCAGATGTGGTCTCTATAATATTTTCAAACCATTTATTTTTCTCAATTTTAGTCGTTGAATTTTGCAGTTACCTGTTACAGAATGTCCTCCGAAGACCAAAGCTCGACGTGAAGGGCTCCCACCTTCTGGACCAGTAAAATCTGCAGCAGAAGATGTAGTCTCTGTAAAGAATAGACTTAAAACCCCTCCTGGTCCGCATAGACAACCATCATTTCCTGCACGGATAAGGCAACTGGGATGTGACCCTCCTATTGTTGTTAATTATAATGAAAATATCGGCCTCAATGATGCTCCAGGACCTGAAGCTTCGAAAATTTTGCATACTCCAAGAGAAATTATGCAGCAACTTCAGAAAGAGAGCTGCAATTTTGCTTCATCTTCTGTGTCAATTCAAAGTCTTGAGATTTGTGATGTTTTGAAGACTCCTTTTCCAAGCTTGTCAAAACTGGCAACTCCGAGTCGTGGGCAAGCTATGGAGATTGAAGTTGTCGATTCTTTGTTGCCAGTAGAAAGGATTGAAAATTTCCAAACCACTCATCAGCAAGAAACTGAGATTGATAGCAATGAGTCTAGACCGAGCTGGTCGACTTCTTCCTCATCACACTCAGAGAGACTAGAAAATTCTTCCAAGAACGGCGATGGGAATAACTACAAATCTATAGTATGCTCCACAGGAACATTTGAAAAACACTCTGATCGTGAGAATACGAATTCCAATGTAACTATGGAAATCTCGTTGTCTAGCTCCAAAAATTTACTTGCAGGCAGAGAAGATGCTTCAACTATCAGTCCTAGCTGTATGGCTGATCGTTTGGCCTTGTCAAATGTCATTTCATCACCGAGTGGTGATGATAAGTTCATGGTGAAGGAACTAAATTCATCAAACCAGAAGAATTTGCTGCCAGGAAACGGAATTCTAGTGCAAAATGCAGTAAATGAAAAACAAACCGGTACTCATCTCCCCCCAGCTTTTGATGAAGTGATACATGTGATACGTCACAGTAGTTTCCGAGTTGGAACTGATCATACATTACATGAAAATGTCCAGAGCAACATGGATATAGGTAAGCTGATAAATGTGGTAAAAGATGAGTATGATACGAAAGATCCATCTTCTTCATCACCTTCAAAACCATCTATTTTTTCGGAGAAAGTGGCGTATCCTGAATATCATCAGATTCCTAATCCAAGTCTCTCTGAAGATCCAATCACCAAGGAAATAGACATGACTAACATGAATCAAGATTCTTTCGAACCATCAAAACTCAACTCTTTTCTGACACTGGAGGAACCACGAGCCAAGGAAACGTTAGATGTCAATTCTTTCAGGCAAAGAGCAGAAGCACTTGAAGGACTTCTAGAATTGTCTGCCGACTTGCTTCAGGAGAATCGACTTGAAGAACTTGCTGTTGTTTTGAAGCCTTTTGGAAGGGAAAAGGTCTCTCCGCGAGATACTGCTATCTGGCTGGCTAAAAGTCTTAAAGGGATGATGCTCGATGAGACAGGACGAAATTCTTGAATTCTGGTATTTGTCCTCCCTCTTTTCTCGTTCGACATCAAAGTTGGCGACTTGTATTATGTATGTACGATTTTCTTGATTCAATATTTTTGTAATTCTCAATGCAGTACCTGTATATAGCATGAAAATTCATTTCTTCTATGCCAAAATGTAAGAATACCATTAGAACTTGGTGAGATCAATGTCATGTTGAGATTCTTCGGAGTCTCAAGTTTAATTGTACTTTTGTACGTCTTGTTTGGCGCAAGTTTATCTAAGATTCATTAATTTGTCAATGCTTCTAAAAGTTTTGCTATTATTGCTATTAGTCTGCTTCATTTGTTCTTCCTTATGTAGAGTTATTTATTATCATCTTGTTCCAATCCAACTTACAATTAAGGGGTGGGCATCAGGCCGGGTTTCTCGGGTTCAGGTTTTTTTGGGTAGTGTACCCAAAAATCGGTTAGAATTTTTACTACCCAAACCCGACCTGAATAAATTCCCTACAAACTTTTGGGTACCCGAAAAAATTCGGATTGTTTCGAGTAACTGAAATTTTAGGCACAAAAAAAAAAATCCTCCATTACATGAAAACAACAAAAAACGTATGATTAAAAGCTGGGTAATATATATAATGTGGTCAATAATAGTCGGGTGCCATGTTATTTTCAAAAAAATATTGAATACATTATATTTAATTAATAATAAGTGTGGTACTAAATTAAAAAAACAAAAATAAAAAAATTGTTAGACACCTGTTACCGGATTGGGTATCCGAAAAAACGCGACACCAACATGAAATTAATAATTAGTTTTCTGATTTAACTTAATACATAATTTTATAAATCGAGTTCGGTCGGATAACCAATACCTAGGAAATACGCTCACCTGTTGATATCCAATTGATGGACCCACTACCCCTAGCCCATCCTTAGCCCAAATGAAAGGCAGGCCCATGACATGCTCATGTAGTCTCCTATAAATACCAGGTTTGAGCGTTCAATTCATATTTTCACTATATTACTTTTCTGCAGCACCCTTAGTTGTTCTCCCTTATATCCTCAGTCTCTAACTTGAGCGTCAGAGGAGCTACGTCGGAACACCTTCCCGGCCCTCTTCTAACGGTCTAGATCATGTTATTCCATGAAGAAAATAACTTTCAAGTCATTGTTTCGGCATACTTTGATTAACATGCTTTCTGCTCTTCTCAAAATTTCATCATCCATATCGATGCTTTTCATTGTTATCTATATTATATATAAAGATGGAGGTTTTTAGTGGTCTGATTTTGTGACACGAATTAGTTTTTATAAAAATATTTTATACATTTAGATAACTAATATTTTCATGTAATTTACCCAAATATAATTTAAAAATTAAAAAAATCACATATTATCACTATTAATTATATATTTAATATAATTTCATTATCGTTATCCAAATAATAATAAAAAATAACAAAACTTTATAAACCAACTCGATATATTAATGATCATGATTTATATACGTAAAAGTTATTATTTTACACATACATCGTGTGTACGTCGTTCGCTAGTGTGTATAATGCTTATTTATCTATTATTTAGCTATAGATAATTAAAAAATATATTAAGTAAAAATATGATTTAAATTGTAACAGTGCTTCCCAATTCTCCGTGCTTTTTACGTCGTCTTTCATGCTTTTCATCGGTGTTCTAAAACAAGTTGATTAAACATGATTAAGCATGAAACGTGAATAAAAGAACATTATTCGGGTAAAAGCGTTGAAAAAATAGTTAACCTAAGGTTGACAATATTATGCTTCAAAAAAAAGCGTGGAAAAGTGCGGAAGATATCGGTGTCACGCATCCATTTAAAGCATTGCAAGTTGTTACTCGGGAGAGGAAGTTGTTCTTCTCGCGAGAGAACAATCCACAATGTCGAAAGAAATTTGATTGAAGTGGGTCAAAATCGTATGGTGCCTATCAAACAAGATCTACTAATTGTGTTCATCATATAAGTGTCAATTAATATAAAAAAAAAAGTATTTGTATATTGAATACGTCATTTGTAAGATTGTAACGTTTAGTTATTAGTGGATTTGTTTGTTCTCTGGACATGACCGCATAGACGTAGGTCATATGACTGAACTACGCTAAATTTTGGTGTTTTTCATGATCTTTATTTCTTTCCTTATCATTCACATTGTCACGCTCCGATTCCGGACCCACGCCTGCGTGACTACACAATGAGTTCCTATAGCAACTACTTCGTATTCGTCATCGTTTTACAAAAATGATTAACTCAAGTTGCTATAGAAGTCCATTGTAGCACATTATAAACTTTTTTTAAATCTTTAATTTTTAAGATGTGGGACAATAGGTATCACAATCACCCCTCCTTCAGAACGCGACGTCCTCGTCGCGGCCTGACCACTCAATCCACCAACGTCGAGAATCTAGAGGTGGCTCCTACATGTTCAAGAGGTGGCTCCCATCATATAGTACTTTGTCCCGCAGGTTCAAGAGGTGGCTCCCATGCACGCAACACTTTGCCCCGCATAACACTTATTTCTCGATGTTCCGTGCCGGTGACCGGCTCCGATATCATTCTGTCACGCTCCGATCCCGGGCCCGTGCCTGCGTGACTACACAATAGGTCCCTATAGCAACTACTTCGTATTCGTCCTCTCTTTACGAAAATGATTAACTCAAATTGCTATAGAAGTCCATTGTAGCCTATTATAAACTTATTTTAAATATTTAATTTTTAAGATGTGGGACAAGAGATATTACACACATGAACCATATTTACTAAATCAGTAAATGAAAAGGAATATCGATCAATTGTGACTGGATGGACATCTCCAATCAAAAAAAACAAGGAAGAAAACAAGTTTCTCCTCGAAAAATGGAGCGCCAAATAAGAACATTTGGAGAATGCGAATCCAAAGGCGTAAAATGGTATACTTACAATAGATTGGATGTGACCTAATTCAAAATTATATCTACACGTGAATCAACTATAGATGTATGGAATATTCTCAATACAACCTATGAAGAAACTACGACAATCGAAGTTGCAAATTTCGGTCACTCTGTTTGAGGATCTCAAAATAAGAGACCAAATTGTGTGACATTGCGAACGGAGAATTTACACATGGTGCGAAATAGTCCAATGCAAAACTTGTTCGGAAGAAACTACTTTCGCTTCGAAGTCGATTTGATGTAAAAGTGGTGGTCATCGAAGAAGAAAATGATGTGGATTCGGTGAGGCTTGGCGATCTAATGAGGTCATTACTCACAATTGAATTAAAATTCAAATAGAAAAAGAAAGATAATGGGATCACTTTCACAAAATCACGAGGGAAGTTGTATCATTAGAAAATGATGAATAAATGCTTGATTCTTTTATCATAATTATAAAAAAATTTCAATTAAATATTTGTAGTGAATGAAAAAGCAAGCTAAATCTTTGAATGTCCCAAACAAAACTAGTTGTCAAACTTTCAGGAAAAAAAGAACATGATTGGAGGTGAAGAAAAATGAGAAACAAAGGAATTATATGCGGAGAATGTGGTGGATATAGACACTATTAGAATATTTCTATTACCCTAAGTTTTGATGATTGACAAAGTAACAATATCAAGATGTTACAGAACCAGCTGCTTGTTGTTTTTTAATTATAGATTTTCCGACAGTTGAATCGAGACTAACAGCTCAAGAAAACTCAAGTCGCATATCATCTGTTTTCTGACCTTGCACGCAATTCAAGTTGTCCAATGACTACTTTAAAATATGATTGCACAGTATCCTACTAACTCTCGAATAACAGAAAATTTCTTAAATCTTCTATGGTCTATCAACTTTTCAAAAGCTAGGAGCTAAAAGTTACAAAAGCAAATAAACATTAAATGAATACTTAATATTATGTACGGTGACAGAAAGCGACAAGACTATTCTGTTGGGTACCGGTACAGATGATTGTTGAAAAACATTTCCCGATCGTTAGAGATTTTCAACTCTAAATATGCAGACTCTATATTGATGAAAAAATTTAGTTGCATCACGACTACAAGCTTATATCTTTCAAGTCTACATTCATTAAAAATTTCTTATCAAACTTAAAAGATCACACTTCAAACTGCTTACTTATCACATGTATATAAGAACTTATTAGATCTTTCAAGGATCACTTTGTGCTACCCTACTAACTCAAGTCATTCAAGCTAACCGTTAGTTTTTGTGTTGTTGTCTGGTGAACCAAGCGTTCTTAAATACCCCTAGATTTTGTAAAGTGATAACTAAGAATTTCAACTTAGACATTGATACGTTCTAATTGAATAAGGTTGTTACAAGAAGTTGTAAAACAATGTCGTTTAGTGGATTCCTTCTTAACTGGAAGAAGAGGTGACATATGAGTATTTATCTCCAAACATTCATAAATATATGTTCCACTTACGTTACGCACTTTACATTATTGACTATCATTTAACTAACCGTTACTTGTTAATTGTTGTTTGCTTTGAATATATGCCTTAATATAAGTCAAACGGACAATTTCAACACTTAGTTATTTTTAGTGTTTGAGTGAAGCTAGTTGTTGAAGAATCTTTATTTTAACAGTCTAAAAATTGTTGGAACAGCTCAAGTTCAAAGAAAATATTTTAAAGATTTCATGCTTCAGATTTCTGTTGAGGTCTATCATATAGATGTACTCAAATTGGATCAATGGTCAATTTTTAGGAGCCTGATGGATGAACGAAGTGAAGGATGTACGTGAAATCAAAGTAGACGATAAAGTAGCTGAAAGACACGGAAATAAGGGCATCATTTCAAAGATTTTGCCTAGACAAGAACAAGGGGTATGAAATGAATTTTCTTGAACTCTGATAACTATATATTTAAAGTGACATCTTTTAACAAGATTACTATATTTTAAAAGAGGAACATAATGATTTGAAGATTCGTATGCAGGCACATTTGGTTGCACAAGATGATGATATGTGATATGTTATCACTGACGGTACAATAAAGATACTTAAATCCAATAAAGTTATGGCAGTGTCTGAGGATGTCCCGCAAATGGTTGAGAAACACCGGTCAAAATGGATTGCAAAAGATAAAGAGAAAGATAACTTGGACAATTACAAGACCCTTGACAAGAACATTTTCAGCAAGATGAAGACATGTTCAAATCAAAATTTTGATCACATCAAACTCCAGCCACCAAATTTAACTCATTGAATTTGACTATCTCAACAAAAATAAGGAAACTGATATTTGTATGTCTCTCAATAGTTTAGGGATAAAACTAATCGTGAGTTCACAACTCATTGTGATTCGGGTAAACATATTTACCTTATACGGGCTTACCTTAACTAGCCTTATTCTATGTATCAACGCATTGATCATAAAAATATCGAAATTCATTTCCACCCATTGAATCATAATAAGAGCGTCTAGAATCATTGCCTCGTGATTCTGTAGATATCACTGATATTTCCTACAAGAGCCAATCAATTTTGGTTAGGAAACAATAGAGTCTCTACATCACATATATCCCAACCGAATCTGCAATCATGGGCTCATTGAGGGTTGCAAATGAATTCAATAATGATGTAATATATCTTTGAGCAAACATAGTTTTGTCGCATGTGTAACTAGGAAAACCCTTTAAACTAATGAACATATAATACTCATGTCAGAAATTGCATACGCTATTATCTCATCAGATCACATAGGATATCTAAGCTCGTAGACGAGCGAAGAATTCCCACCTACAATGCATTGGAACCTACATATGTTGTAAATACACCCAATCTCACCACGAATTACCCTCATGGGTCGGCCCTGACATGTAGAGCTTCAGTGTTGTACCGGGTCATAAGGACTAATGGTGTATAACCACAACCATACAAGATGCATAGATAAAGATCTTGAATATACTATAGTACATGAATATGAGGTCTCACATATGATGGTGAACATGAAACACATATGTTAATTAATGTATATTCTAAATTGTATTCCTAGTCAATTGTGGCACTCAAATGAAGGATAAAGGTCGCTCGAACTCGAGACTAGAATTTTTGATGTCGTGTACCACTTTTTATTGGTAGGGACATATAGATGTTCAAATATATAGATGTGTGCTAACATGACGAGTTCATTAAATAACCCCTCCGACGAGCTTTCCAAGTTTTTACCATTAATCGAATGGATAAGTTTGTGGTCATATTTATACACTATTAATCCTTATGACTTGGGACAACATTGAGGCTCTACATTCTAGGTTTGCACTTTGACTCGTTTTTTACTTCGTAAAGGTCATCAGGTGGCGAGGTTGTGTGTAGTTGAGATACATGTAGGATCAAGTTCATTGTATTCGGGGATTCACCGCTTGCTTACGCGAGTTGTACGATATGTGATATGATGAGATAACAGCGATTGAGATCTCTGGCCAGAGTATGATATGTGCTTTAGGTTAAAGGAGTTGCGTAATTTCACATGTGATGCCACTATGTATATTAAAAATATGTCAAATGATTATCAAATTCATGTTCAACCGTCGATGAGTCAATGTTTGCATACTAGATCCAGATATATGAGATAAATGGGTTGCACGTACGCTAATTATAACTTATTAGTTCTTGCAAACATTATCATTGATACTTAGGGAATTATGAGACAATGCTACTAGGTGCTCTTATCATGATTCAATGGGTGTAATAAAAAATGAGCTATGACATTTTTATGATCAATGGGTTGACGCATAGAATGATTCTTATTAGAGTAAGCATATATAAAACCCACATCTGGCTATATCTCTATATCATTGAAGGTAACACAAGTACTAGTTTCCCTTGTTCCCATTGAGATAATCTAAATTCAAGGAGTTTAATTTAGTGACTGGAATTTGATGCGATCAACGTTTTAACTTATAAAGTATTTTATGCAATGTTTTCATAACCGGACCAGTTTAACTTGAAAAGGATTCAACCGGCTGCAATGTTTTCATAACTAGATCGATGATCGAACCGGTTTACCTTGAAAAATGGTTCAACTGCGGGCTAGTTGAACCGATGGTCGGACTAGAAAACCGTTATATTATATAAAATAATAATATGTTGGAACATTTTATGTTCGCAATCTTGATTTTGATGTTAACGAAACTTGTTATTTTGTTTCTAATGAATTTACCTAAGTGCTCAGAAAATTGAAACTGATCAGGTTTCGAACTGATCAGTTACCGAGCCAAAACTAAAACTATCGAGACGCAAACTGAAAGTGCCAACTGATTGCCTAAAATGAATCAGTCCAACTGAAATATCAAAGACCAGTTGAACTGATTGTTCAGTTGATAGGGGGTTCAACAGAAGACCTTCAGAAGCCCGGTCAGCTGATGAAGAGCCCAACTGACATATTCAACTGAAGCAGTGAAATCAGTTCAGCTGAAGAGCCAACTGATTTCACCAAAACAGTTCAAGACCAGTTCAGAGCATCAGTTAGGAATCAATCAGTTTGTAGAACACGACAAGCTTATCTAATGGAATTCAGCTGTGCACAACGATATAAAAGCAAGTGTACTATCAATAGTATGATAATGGACGTTGCAGCAAAGCTTAAATCCAAAATGTTCAGAATGGCTGTTGAAAAATTCGAGACACAAATTTCAAGGAACGCATTCAAGCTGCAACGATCACATTTGATGAGTCTTGGTGTACGGTCGCATTGCCTCTATAAATACAAGACCAAGACCATCAACAAAACAAGGGTGTGTGCAGAAAAACACACAAGTGTGTGAAGATAGAATAAAGGACATGCATATTGCATATCAGCTTACAAGAAGCAATCAGCCCAAATTTGAGGGAACACTTCAACGTATTATCAGCTTATACTAGAAGCACAATTCCCTCAGTGTGTGAGAACACCTTTGTGTTGTGTTCATAGATCAGTTCTCACACACACACACACCAACACTCACATATACAGAACTAAAGAGCATATCGATCAATTGATTGAGTCTTGCACAAAGACAATAAACTTTTGTATGTAGTCTTTAACACACAGATGTAAAAAAAGTGTTGGCTAGAAGGTGTTGCCTTCAGTCTAGCCTAGGAGTTCGGTTAGGCAGTAGCGTAAGTTTTAAAGTAAGTGGGTTTGTACAAAGTGTTGTATAAATCAAAATCTTCTAGTGTATCCTACCCGAGGAGGTAGAAGGGGTGACGTAGGAGAAGTTGAAGTCTCCGAATATCCATAAACATATCTTGTGTGCTTAATTGTTTAACTATCGTTTTCAAACTGATTTGATCAGTTCGAGCTGTAATCAGTTCAGTTCTCACCATAACTGAACTTATATATGCTAGAATCGATCTCTTTTATTTCAGTCATTCAGTTCACACAAGTTAAAAGGCTTTCAAATTTAACAGCTTTCTTAACGAAGGATTACTTCGAGTAGTTTTTGCTTGGTTTAATTCTAAACTCGATTTAATTCATCGGTGTTTACATTCTTAGAACACGAGCTATTGCAGTTCATTGAGAATATTGTGTTTGAAGCATCCATCATAATATAATATCATAATAATATATTTTTAATTGTGAAGATTTAAATGTATATATAAACATAAAAAAAATATTTACCAAAGTTTAAAACTTAAATAACTATATACATATATTCAAAATAACAATTATAGTTATATATTTGTTAAAAACAAAAACAATAAATTAAATAAATTATATTATTTATAAATAGTATTTTTAACGAAGTCCAAATTCAAAATAATCATGTATACATATAACAAAATATTAAATTTAGGATTTAAAAAACTAATTTGTCAAAAAAAAATCGAAAAACCGATTCAACACGTTTTCCGGTTTATAGCCCGGTCGACCGATTTTTGACGAGTTTTAACCAGTTTGACAACTAAAACAGATTTTTAGAGTGTTTCGGACCAGAACGAGAGACCCATGACTGGTTCCCAACGAACCGAACGCTCCGGTTCGGTTCTTAAAACATTGATTTCAAGAACAAATTCAATTTTTGGAAGTTCAAAAAATGAGCAAGACTGCTAAAACAGTGTGGAGCATGCATTTGCCTAAATCGTGTGGAAATATTCCAAAATAGGCAGTTGACATAATTAGAATCATTGGCGTGAAAAGTTTGATTTTTCATCACAATAACGAGTTATTTAAACTTATCATATCATCGTCAAAATCATGGATTTAATGTATGTGACCATGGGCTTGGTTAGACCAAGATCTTGTAGCAACTTAAGTGAGCCGATTAACTAATTATAAAAGAGCTAGTATTTAACCTAGCCTCTATATCAGACTTGAATCACAAGTTTTTCTCGCCCTCATCTCTCTCTCAAGGACGGATGGCATTCGGCCGCTCCAGCCTAGTGCCACTGCCGCAATTCTTTATCTTGTCTCAACGCAAACTTATTCTAGTGTGAATTAGAATACGAACTTGGAATCTGGTCATGGACTTGATTTTGAAGATCAAAATTTGAAAAGATATGTCACGTTCGAGTTCTACATAGAAGAGTTATTTTCGCTTAAAAACATGAATAATTGGATCTAATACTTAGTGTTAATCACTTGGAGATAATTTTTCTAGAACACCCTATGCTTGTTTAGTTATTTTGATCCATACATGTGCCCTAAAAAATTTGTATGACAATTTTAAATTTCTACTACTTCTTGGACATGAGAACACGATACACCAAAAGATACAGACATTGTTCCAGATTTTTTTGATCATCTGGATTTTAAATATTGCATTGCATATTCATTCACTCAATAGATATTATATCATATATGTTCTCTTGTTGTTATCCTTTACACTAAATTTTCTATTCACTCGGTTTTCTGATTGTTGTCTTGTTTTGTGTGTGACCAGGACAACATTTAACATGTGATAAGGTTCATCGGATAGCAGTTCAAGGAGAGGAAAAGAAAAGTGTTAGTAGGATATCCGGATCCTAGGATTTTATTGTGTGTTATTATGATCATTTTTTATTATTTAAGAGTATTCATCTTAAGATTTATTTATCGTAAATGTATTTTATTTTGTCGTGTTGTCACCCAATATTTGGTTCAATAATTGTCCCTTGTTGGTAGTACGATCGAACCGTGGTGCTTGAGCTGCTGTACGGTTTAAAAGATTTGAGTTGCACCATTACCACTAGCTATAGCTTTTGGTAAAGCTGTAAACACTCGATTCTACACCCAATATATTGTATATGTGGAGCATGCTATTTTATCATATTGAGATTTCATGTTATGATTTCATTTCCGATGTTGTAGTTTTTGGTAATATCATTCTTTTTATTTTTGTAATTTAAATGAAATGTTGTCGGTTTTATTTTAGAATAGAAATGAACATGAATTTAATGGAATTAAAAAAATAAATTTAACTGCTTTGTTTCATTATATTAGCGATGTCGGTTCCAGGGTTCGACGACCCAAAAATTATAGATGTTTAGTTAGGAAATAATATCTTCATTCGTGAGACATATTAATTCTGTCTATATTTATAATAAAAAATAATATATTTGATATAAAAAAGTAATACTATTTCGTGAATGATACATATAGAATATCCATTTCACAAAATTGACCCGTGAGACCGTTTGACAGGAGTTTTTGTGTAGTTTTAATGGCTAATATTTGTCAAAAATTAAGATGAACACGTGGCCGTGAATGGTGCTCTCTCTCATGCAACTGTGGCTATATATACAGCCTAGCATAATCGGATTTAAGCCAAAAGAACTGTGAAAGGGAGCTGCTGAACATAGAGGAAATGGTGCAAAATAGATATAAATCAGAGGGAAATTTTGGAAAATTCCCAAGACGAACTCTCCAAAAAACCTGAAATAAATATTAAACATCCCTCTGTCACCCAGAAAACTTTGGGAATTGGAGGTATCGAAAAATCAGCAACGTAGGAAATCAAAGAACTTGAAGAACATAGCTGGGATTCATACCGAAGAGCAGTCATGTTTCGAAATCGATTCAAGTTCTGGAAATTGAAGAAAGGTTGTTTAAAATGTTTCATATTTTACATCTGTGCTGACCGATTTCCCGAAAGACACCGTACATGTAGTTTTTCTGACAAGAAACTATCAAAGTTTTTCATTTCACAAAATCAAAATCTAAGCAGAGTGAGTAATTTTGAAAAAATTTGCATACAAAAATTGTAGATAGAGAAGAGAAGAATCTACGAAGAACGTTTCAGCCGCGTGCGACCAGTTTACTACTGTTTTTCATTTGGCTTGTAATTTACAATAAACTTAAATAAATTACCGATTTATTTTTATCGATCATATCATATTGTGCATGTCATGTCATATTTGATTTTTGTGAATTTTATTGGTTTTTTTCTTGTTATCGATCAACTACTGATTGAATAATGACTGAATGATTGGAGTCCTGAACAACGATCAACATACCAAATTGCTAATCTTCTAGATAACGTGGCTTCGATCAGGAATGTGAATCCAATGAACAAAAGGTTATTAACTCGGGCATATGGTTCATTTTAACAATATGACTTCAGTCCGGATATGTGAGTTCACATTGACTCGTAAATAATCGATTGTGCAGATCCTACTTGAGTACGTGAAGAAAAGTATTACAACGAATGTTTGTGGAAGCCACCTCTTAAGCTCACAATATTCATTTCAGAGTCCTCAACAGTCACTACATTTCACTTGAAAAGATATTTCTTGACGATATGTTACTACCGATACATATCATCTCATATTAAAATAAATATACAGATGTTTTACCATATCACTTGTTATATATATGTTCAGACAAGAGCATTAAAAGATCGAGATGTTTTGAGTACTCAAGCTTCAAGATATCATATGTCAAACAACTGATAGTACATGTGTTCAAACCTTTGAAGATTCAACCGCACTGTCATCAGTCAAAAAAGAGTTATTTCATATAGGATATTGAAGTCAATCCGTTCAAACGTCTGCCCTATAAAGAATGATTTCACAATATCCTACTCACTTCAGAGTGACAGAAAGTTACTGATTTCGGACATGATGTGTCAGCTTTATGAAAACCAAGAGCGTAAAGTCGCAAAAACAAAAAGAACATTAAATAAGCATTTAATGATGCACACGGGGAATGAAAGCGATATGTCTATTTTGTCTGGTGATAGTACAAATGATTGTTGAAAAGTGAATCTGGCCGTTGGAGTTTTTCAACTATAAATATGCAGAAAGTTAAAAAGAAGACTACGAAATCCATCAACCTATATCAAGACTGCATATTTTAGTATCCTCGAGTACACCTAATCTTTCGATCATCAGTTGCTCACTTAAGCACACTCTTATCAGTTTATATCATATCATCAAAGATCATCTCATGCTATAAGAACAGCTCAAGCTGTCAAATCGAAAGTTGGGTTTTTATATCATTATTTGGTGAATCAAGGGTTTTGAGCATTTAAATTTGTAAAGTTGTCATTAAGTGTTTCAGTCTAGGCAGTGACAAGTCCTAACTGAAGTGGATTGTTACAAGATATTATAAAACTAAAGTCTTTTATTGAAAACCTTCCTAAGTAGAGGGGGTGACATATGAGTTTTATTTTCGAACATCCATAAAAATATTTGTGTTATTTTATTATGCATTTTATATTCTTGTTAAACTTTCAAATATATTTATTCACTGGTCAAGTCGGAGCGTTCCGCACTTACTCATTGTTAGTGGTCCAACAATTCTAGCATTTCAAGAATATTTTTTAACAGCTTCAAAATCATTAAGAACGGTTCAAAGTTTAGAAAAATGTAAAAGGGTTTATCCATCCCCATATATTATACGCCATGTTATACACTCATTAAGTCACCCCCCAAAACATAACTTTTATTTTCTTTCTATTTACTGTAAATCCCATATACAGGATTACAGGACTCCGAATAAGAAAGAAATTATGAACATTGAAATGTTGGCCTAGCAAAATCATGATATTATGAGATCATACATTGTATTAGTATTTTGGTATCTTTCATAAAGATCACATATTTTACAACCTTCAGCTAAGTATAATATAATAATGATTTTATAAGTAGGGGCTCACAGAGGACCCCATAAACACTAAAATTCTCGAATCACAATTGATGTCCAACCTCTCAAGTAGAGAAGCATCCATGTTAATGCTAACACATCACTGCCCAGTCAATTGAATTCTTAGAGCAGTTTGAGCATTAGAGCGACTTCATATCTACATCAGATCATCAAGGATATCATATGCTCATTGTAAGTCAACCAATTGTTGCGCCCCGTCTCAACATTCACATCAGTTAAACTCAGTAGTGGAAGTAGAATGGTTGTAAAAGTTAGAGTGGATATCAGCTAGTCATCTAGATTAGGAGTGTAAATGAACTGAATCAGTTCACAAACTTTTCGAATTATTCTAGTTTTTTGTATTCGAGTCAAACTTAAACATGTTCGAACCTTTTTCGAGCCAAAATCGAGACTAAATTATTCTGTTCAATGATTCGCGAGCTTTAATATTTTATTAATATAATATAATTATATATTAAATAAATAAGTTTCGAGCCTTTCGAGTACTTATTTTCGAGCAATAATTCAAATAGTTAGCAAACATTTTCGAATATTCGAGCCGAACTCGAGCTTTAATTCGAGCCAAAAGTTTTAAAACTTTTGAACTTCGAATCGAGCTTGAATAAAACTAATTCGAGCATTCAAATTTTTGTTATATTTGACACGATTTTGTTCGTATATACCCTTAGTCTAGATGATCAAATGGAAGTCAGTTGGGGCTTGTAATCTTGATTGAGTGATTATACTAGGAATTTTAACTTAGAGTGTGACATTAGTTAGATCGGGTTTATACAATAGAACTGTATAAATCAAAGTTTTATAGTGGAATCATTTCGATAAAGAAAGAATGAGAGATGTAGAAGGATTTTTTTTTCTCGAACTTCCAGAAACAAACCTGCGCATTCATTTATATGATTTTACACAACAAGTTCTTAAACAGACCTTTATCGATTTACATGATTTGTTCATCAGTTTGACCACAATATTCGCCGCATAAGATCGAGTTATTTATGCACTTTTATACAATTTACTCAAATTATCAATTTAGATCAAGAATAACTTCATCAGTTGATAACTCGATCGTGATTCAATTTTTGAAAAGTTCCAAAACCAATTCTAACAAGAACCTTGGACTTCCCAATCCGGTTATGATGATAACATCGAGGCTTATTCAGTTTTGGTTGTATATTCATTTTGTGTTAAATTATTATGTGTTATCGTTGTATCCTAGAAAACATATAAATTATTATTGATTTTTGTTGTTTTATTATGGGAAATAAACATTCTTCATCATTCTCAAAGTATATCTTCAAAGGATCAAATCTATTTTAAAAAAATTTTATTTTCATACAAATCTCAGTTTGTATTTAATTTGTTTGTCTTATCCAGTTAAAATCTTTACCTAAATTAGAATGATTCAGAAGAAATCTGGACAAAAAAGTTTATTTCTATTTTTTCAATTATATTTTTCATATGTGTGAAAAAATAAATAACTCTGTATATTTGAAATAAATGAGGTATAAACTTTTTTATTTAAAATTTCCTAATTAAAAACTTAAATATAGAATACAGAATTTGTATTTAATCGATGTTTTTTAATTTTGCAAGAAGTTGATATCATGAAATTTTTATAAAAAGAAAAAGAAGTTTGGAAAAACTAAAAAATATTTACATGCTGGATTTTGGTATACAGTCTTTAGCTTTTATGTATTATTTCAGAAAAAAACATAATTTTGACAAAAACTTGTGTGAGACGGTCTCACGGGTCGTATTTTGTGAGACGAATCTCTTATTTGGGTCATCCATGAAAAAGTATTACTTTTTATTGTGAATATCGGTAGAACTGATCCGTCTCACAGATAAAATTCGTGAGATCGTCTCACAAGAGATCTACTCATCTATAATTTTATATCAGGAAAAGAATTTATCAATTTAAGGAAATTGAATAATTTAAAAAAAAATATCATCTTATGAGTTAGCAAATTACCTCGGTTTATGTATACTAAATAATAAATACGTCCACCGCCACTCCTCCGTCCCATTATACCATCGGTTCCCTGCAACTGACACGCACAGTTTGGTTCCTCCGCCGGCACCACCAGAATCTTCTGTAGATTCAACATGGCTGACTCCAGTAGACCCGTCACAGGATATCCGGCCCCAAACCCCAACGCCAACGGTTACGCGGCCAATCGGCCCCCCTCCGGCACCGCCTATCCTTACGCCGCCCCAGCTCCGCCTTCCGACCCATATTATTACTCCAACAACCCCTACTACCAGCAGAGTTACCAGCCAGACTATTACTCCACCCGCCGCGCCACTTTCCTCCGCCGCGTCTTCGCCTTCGTCATCGCCCTTGTCGTCATTTTCGGCACCATCACCTTCATCGTCTGGCTCGTCCTCCGCCCCGAGCTACCCGAGTTCCGGGTCGAATCCTCCTCTGTCTCCAATCTCACTTTCTCCAACAACTCGCTCGTTTCATTCACCTCCGTGTTCCGCCTGACCGCGAGAAACCCTAACAAGAAGATGACCCTTTCGTATAATGAAATCGATGCCTACTTCTACTACAAATCGGATTTACTTGCAGAGACCAATGTCTCTCCGTTTTCTCAGGGAACGAAAACGGACACTCCTCTGACCGCGAGTTTCGCGTCTGCCGGTAGTTTTGTGGGTAGTTCGGCTGTGAATGGGATCAACTCTGAGAGGAATAAGGGAAATGTAGGGTTCAATTTGAGAATGGTTTCTAGAGTTGAGTTCGAGGCAAAGGCGTGGAGGACTAGGAGAAGGTTTTTGAAGGTGTTTTGTGGGGATTTGTCGGTCGGGTTTCCGAGCAACGGGAGCTCTGGAACTTTAACTGGTGGACCGAAAACGTGTCGCGTAGGGATTTGAGGTGAATTGGAATTCTATGAATCTTGAGCTGAGTGTTTCTGTTGTATGCTATTCTTTGCTTTCGAATGGATGAATTTGATTTGGATTCTTAAATTATATTTGTTGATGTACAGTTATAGCATATGGTTTTTTAGCTTTTTTAATGAATTACTTGTTCGAATTTGGTGATTAAAGAATCAAAATCTGTTCTTTATGGGTATCTATTTTTAGGATTGAGCCAAGGGGGAAATATTTTTATTTTTGCTAGTTAAAGTATAGGATGCCTTTGTGTGAAAACATATGAATTCTGGGTCATATTTGTTTGTTGCTACAGTAGTGTATGGTCCTGGATTCTTGAATTTGCTCCAAAAATCGATAAAATCATATGCATATATTTTTTTTTTGTGTGTGTGTAGACATCTGTATTATATGCATATACTTTGGCATACTGAATTTGTAAATTTTCCATTTTTAGCAGGTATCATTTGTTTCATATGAAACTCCTTTAAATTTCTAATGCTGTGTATCTTGAGGATTTGCATTTACTTTATTTTTGGTTTATATGATCCTTTAAATTTTTAATGCTATGACACTGATGAATTAGTAAATCCGTTGCTGACATTACTGAGTCTATATTTTGAGAATTTGCATTTACTCGAGTGTTTATCCATCACCCCCATATGTCCACAAACCCGGTGCATTGCGGTTTTATAGAAAAAAATGACATGTTTGAAATGTATATTGAATTGGTGCAACGGTTTTCCTAGCATTCTCTTGTTCACAAGCAATTCTTTGTTGGGGGTGACTACTGTGTATTAGGAGTAACCATATGTTTAAAGGAAGGTAGGTTATACGGTGAGGGAACTCGAGAGATAATAGTAGTAGAGTATGGAAACAAACAAGTTGTCGTCGTCCTTCAGCATTGTAGTATGGTACATTTTTGCTTTCCATTGGCGTTAAGTGTGGTGATTGATTGTTGTTTAGTAACGATTGAGATCTGGTCTAGTGGCTTGTGTTTTTTGGATTTGGTTTTTTTGAGATCTCCTCTAGTCTAAGTTAAAGATATATTGCTAAGCAATATTTTCGAAATATCTTTATGTGGTGCCTGTGGCTTGTGTTAGTTCTCTTTTCTTATGGTTGTTTTTTTTTTAATGAAAGCAGTAATTTACTATGCATTTGTTTTATAGTTGATCAATCAGAATCAGCGGGTTACAATTTCATCAAAGATTCATTTCTTGTTTTTGAAATTTCTATACTTAAAACTTTATTTTTAACTCATCTGAGTCTTCTTAACTTGCTCTGTACCTTAGATCATGTTTGGGAGGAACACTTTATGCTGGTATAACAATCAAAACGTGATGCTTATGTCATCATGCAATTTGAAATTATAGAGTTATGATTTTATCATCAAGGGTAGCTATATTCGCACACGTACGCTTGGTTGTCCATATTTTATCTCTTTCCCATGGGCAGATTCAAAGGAATGAGATCGAAGTAAGGTGTTTCGATGTGCTTACCACTTACCCTTTCCTCCAAGTTTAAGCCAAAGTCCGTTGTGGCAGCCTTGTTTGGTATATCTTGTACTATCCGGATACCAAGTGTTGGCATCATAGGGACAACAAGTTTGGTGTCATAGTCTCTTTTTTTCTTAAAAAAAAAAAATCATCATTTGAACTAATTTTCACAATTATGATATGACTTCATTTGAATATACCTAATTCAAATTGTAGTATGCCATTTTATTAACTTTTTACAATCATTGTATTATCTCAATTTGAATATAAATCAAATTTGTTATAAAAAAAATTATACAATCACATAACGTGTATTAAAGATGACTAGTAATTATGATGTTTTGGCCTTTCTCTTCGGGGCTATCTATGATTGAATGTTCTATTAAAGATGACTAGTAATTATGGTGTTTTGGCCTTTCTATTCGGGGCTATCTATGATTGAATGTTCTACTTTTCTTGATGTTGAGACCTGTCCAGTCGAATAAGTTCCCGACCTACCCCCCACACTGTTAGGAACATGAGTTTGTGTAGGGATGGCAATGGGCCAGGGTGGGAGCGGGTTTGCCATCCTTATCTCCGAATTCCATCTCCACCCTTATATCCGCCATAATCCATGCTTTTTCGGCTTTGGGGAATCTCCAAACTCGAAATTTCGTGGGTCAACTTCCCATCTCCGCCCCTATCCCCGTTTAAAAAATATTAATATGGTAAGATGATGACGGATTCGGAGATTTTCTTAAACCAAAACTTATTATTATCTATTATTATTAGAAATAATATTAATATCTATTAATAATAACAATATTATTTATTATTATTATTATATTATCAATACTAATAATACTATTATTTTATTATTGATATTATTTTCTGAGGAGGGTTCGGGGATTTCGGGGATGAGGATAGTAATTTCATACTCTCCCTGAACTACATCGGGGATTTAAAAACATCATCGAACCCGAACCCGAATCCAAACCCGAAAAAATCGAGAATCTCCATCTTCCTTTTGGATTTTATCCGTAGGACTTCAAATCCGTGGAGAAAGTTATCGTCATTAGGTTTGGGGCAATCCCTAAGATTGTATGGCGGAACCACCGGTACTATAAATCCGGATGCAATTATAGTCTATCAGTACATAGAATTGATTCTCATTTAGTTTTCATCTTATTTGTCTAGTTCCTTCAATCTATATATATATATACTAAGGTTTTCAAAATATTAAAGTTATTTTTTAATAAATTGGATAAGGGTTTAATAAAACTCTTATTTTGTTGGCTTTCAAAATATTGAAATAATATTATTTTTTAAGGGAAAAAAAGTTCATTGGGAAACTAAAGAGTTGAGCGAGGGATAAAATTCAATTCACGGCTGTCATTGATTGTTTGAATCTACCACAATTGATTACACCCACTTGATTGAACGGTCACATGTACGGAAGAAATATGATGTATGCCAGCTTGGGCATCTCGTGACGTGCAATTAATGCTTGTTCATCGAACTATTATTTATACTGTATTTTAGGGTAAAGGATCTTAATGTGAGATTTTTTTTTAAAATTTTTTTCAAAAATATTTTTAAAATCAAACATATATTTAATCCTTGCCTATTTTTAAAATCAATCACAAAGAAAAACCGAATTCTTTGATCGGAAATATATATGTTATTGTGTTATACAATAAATAGTTTATATTATTTAAATATGTGTCAACTGATAATGATATTATCTTCCATGATTTTTGCTATAAAAGTAATTCTTTCATATATTGGTTTAAGATTTTTGTGGTTTATTTGCTAAATTTTTTTCCGACGAACATTATTTTTTGTTACCAATCACAAACTGAAGAAAGTTGATTTATTAGTCTAAGGATGGCAACAGGACATGGCGAGGGCGCGGGNTTTAAAAAACCAGGGATCACCGTCCCTGTTTCGGGTTGGAGACAGCGGGACAATCGTTACACCATTCGTGCATGTCGCTACTTATGCGATAGGTAGTTCAGCTTGAAAACTCGAGTTGTTGTATTGAGCCACTCTTTCAATTTCAAAGTTGGGATCAAAACCTAGCATCAAATCCTTATCTTCGCTCTTTCTCGATCCAAGGCAAAAAGAAGAAAAATGGAAGCCTTTCTCTCTTAAACTAGCTCGCGGGCGGTAATGGACTCTTGGATTGCCATTGGCCTAATTGAAGGCAGTCTAAAAAATATCTCTTCGAACATGGTTTAACACTTTACTAGGGTCTTTTTCTTCTGCAAGATCTCATGCCTATTTTCTACACAGACCCGAATCCATGGAAAAATCTCCGAACCCGAAAAAATCGGAGATCTCCGTTTTCGTTTCGAGTTTTCTCCGTGAGGGTTCAAACCCATGGAAAAAATTATCATCCCTATTTATTACTGTCCAAAATGTTAAAAATTATGGTAAAATTTTTTTATGACGAGTCATGAAAAATGCGTCGGCCCTCTCTGTGTATTGGCATTAAGAAAAATTTATCCTTTTCTTTTTATATATTTGTATAGTGTATGTTGTGAGCAGGATATTGAGGAAAATAACCGTTCACTCCATCAATTCAAATGTCCATAAAATTCAAACAAAACATTAGAATTATTTGGGTTGGGTTGCGTAAGGCCCCAAATTTTAGCTCTTAGAAACAAATGAGACGTGAGATGAAAATCGATACAAAACATTAAAAATATGATATTAATATATGACTCGAACCATGCATCTCACTCCATTACTCAAGGCAAGTGATGTTCCATCCTTTGACACCGATTGAATCAATCATATTACAAAATATTTATATTAAAATTTATGTCCATGATCAACGATTTGATTGTGGATTTCATGGGTTATATTTTTTATGAAAATCTTCAAATTTGAGGATCTCTTTTGAACATTTTTAGAAGTATAAAATGATATTGAGATTTAAGGTGATAATTTTCATCGAAGGTCAGTATGGTAAATTGGATAGTTTTCTTGTATGTGATATTTTAATGTTCGTGGTATTCATCGGAATGACTGAAAACTATATATTTTCATAAATTTAAAAGTGCTTGTATGACTTGATCATGTATTGATTGTTATAATGAAACAAACTTCTTGAATATTTAGATACACTGGGTTCAATTGGTACAGAATGGGGGTGAAACCCCTCTCAAGTGCACGTACTCGAGCCTTTCATTTTTCCGCATTAAGAGATGAGTATGGGATTGGAAAATAGTTTAGACAGAAAGTGAGTGAATGAACTTATTTAAAAAATTTTGTAAACTCGAGCTAGCTTTAACAGTTATTAGTTGTTAATTTATTTTCTTGAATGGCTAGAAGTAACTGGATCACTTGAAAGAATTTGAGTATGAAAACGATCCGACTAGACTACTGATGTAATAGATTCAGTGTAATTAAATGTTTAACAATGCAGCTAGATAAGAACAATAAAGCATACATAAATATAAAACGCGTTCACATATTAACAACACATACGTCACTCCTTCTACTAAGGAAGAAATTCACTAAAATACTTTCATTTATACAGCCATTGTACAAACCTACTTTGATTAGATCTTATCACTATCTAAATCAAAAACTCTTAGTTGCAAATTAAACAATACCTAAATCTCTGGCTTCATTTGAAACCCTTGATTCAGATAGATACAACACAACAACTCAACATATAGCTTTGAATGACTAGAGTTCGTGAAGTAGCACAGTTTGATCTTTGATGATCTGATATGAAATGTAAGTGTCTGCAAGTCAGTAGATTGATATTTGAAAGAATAAGAATATTCGAAATATTGTACATCACATATTGTAAAGGCTTTAGTCTTGTTAATTCTTCAATCTTGAATATGCATAATTATACTTGAACATCTCTTATCGGCGATCATATGTATTAACATCAGACAAAGATGGAATTGTCAACATCTCCTCATAGTACACTGTATTTAATGCCTATTTTATTCTTCTTTGTTTTTTTTAAGGCTTTGGCAAATTTGGAATCTAAAAAGTTGACAAATTCTTTACATATTATGAAACATTCTTATTAATCGGAAGTTGGTAGCATACTGTGTATGATATGTCAATGTACATTAGCTGATAGATTTGTCCAGCTAGGATCGATCTACGACTTGATCTTATTAATATGGTCAGGTTGGATTGCGACATAAACTGGAACGGCTTGATATAAGCATTCCATCAAGAGTGCAATCCGGCTTGACTTCATAGTGTCCAGTTAGAAATTTTTGAATACATGCATATAGCAGCTAGACTCTGAAACAACTCGAAATTGTTTGTTATCACCAAAACTTAAGATATTTTAAATCTAACAATTATTTCTTTTTGGTGATGAAAAAAGTTGCTAGACTAAGTAAAAGTGATACATATAAGGATTTTAATATAAAAAATAGTGAGAACAATTAATTTCATCGAGTGGATGATATTAGAATGTTACAAACAGAAAAAAGGCATAAATTCTGTTACACCTACATAAAATAAAAACTTATCTTCTGATACTTGAACCCCCGCTTCCACTTCCAGTACATCGTTTTCTTCTGGCTTCATCTTCATGTCTTCATCCTCTATCTTCTTCGGCTCTTTTGCCCTCTTAGCGCTTAGCATTTTCAGCCTTAACTGGTTGCCCAGGATTGTCTACAAATGATCAAGCTGTGGATCTATATGATTCTGAACTCGTGTTATTTGAACTGAAAGCTCGGACTTCATATAGGCAGTTCGATTCTTCATCGTTGTTTGTTTGATGCTTAAATTCAGGAATTACTTCCCAATGAAGCTTATATCTTAGAGAACTTGTTTCTTAAAATGATCAAAATCAACTGTTTGAGTGAGGTGCTTTATCGTAAGGTAGTTTACTAACTGACACATCTTTAACTTTACCCAACAGTTGTTGTGGAAAATGATCTTCTTCAACTAGGTCATTGAGATTAGACAAATTATAATGAGAATTCAAAGAAGCGTCTTGAGCCAATCAGAGAGGTACTAGTTGGGGATCTAGAAAAGCAGTCCAAATCACAAGTTCTCCACCGATCAGTGTTTGAGGAAAGAGATCCTTATCCATCGTGTTCATATGTTCAATGGGTGGAATGATGATTGGGGAAGTGGGAACTTTTGCTTCTGATTGTGGCTTAGACAATTCTTCCATTAGCTCAGGACCGGTAGGACCTGCTCAAAATCAAAATTGGACAAAATTTTCACAACATCATCCACAAAAATAAGTGAAACTTCTGGAAAATGTTGCATTTGAGAAGAAGACGGATGAGAAGATGCATTATCTGATCCTCCGATTGGCATCTGGACGTCCAATGGGAATGTATCAGCGGATAGATTATCAGAGTAACCAAATAACTATTCAAAGGAAGGAATGTTGACCTCTCGCTGGGCAGGAGCTGATGCAGCTTATCTTGTACGGAGTTCTTCCACATGTGGATTCTCAACAACCTGAGTGGTTGAGTGTCCTGTTGGAGTTTCTGTTAGAGTTGATGTCCTGCAACTCAACGGTTGGCTAGAGAATTTATTGACTCAAGTGAAATAAACAATCTTTATTTTAATATAATTTAACTTTTCATGGTTTGTTATTTCTTTATATGTATACCCATGTAATTAACATAGATAAAGACCTTGATTATACCTTAATACAAATGAATCGTAATTCGATGTTGAAATTCATTTATAAACACTGTATAATCTAAATTCGTTCCTAGTCGATTCAACCGCCTGAAATAAGAATAAAGGTCGCTTGAGCTTGAGACTAGCATATGTGATGTTGTGTACCGTGTTTCATGGTAAGGACATAGAGATGTCCGATCGTGCAGATGGGTAATCATACGACTATTGTACCGAACAACCCTCCCTTGGATTTTCTAAGTGATTATCATTCATCGAGAGAAAAAGTCCGTGGTTGTGATTGTACATGATTAGTTCTTACGATCCGGGACAACACCGAGGCTCTACATACTAGGGTTTTGTTTTGACTCGTTTACCGACTCTGTGAGGGTCACAGGGTGTGGATATCCTATATGATCTAACGAAACAATGCATTGTAGTCGCGAATTCACCGCTCACCTACGGGTGTGGATATCCTATATGATCTAACGAAACAATAGTGCATGAAATCTTTGGCCAGAGTGTGAGATGTACATTAGGGAAAGAGTTCTATAGTTGTACATGCGAAGACACTATGAGTATTTCATGATTGTATCACATAGCTATCAAATTAATATGCAACTCTCGATGAACTAATAGTTGCAGATTCGATCGGGATATATGAGATGATTGGACCGTACTATACGTTAGTCATAACCGACTGGTTTTTGCAGGCACTATCAGTGATACCTATGGAATCATGAGGAGATGCTACTATACGCTCTTATCATGATTCGATGAGTTTAATCAGAAAATGGTTTTTGACATTCTCATTATCAAATGTTGGTGCATGGATGTGGGCAAATTAGGGTAAGCCCGAATAAAGAAAATGGTCTTGAATCACAAAGAGTTGTGAACTCACGGCTAGCTATATCCATGAACCATTAAGGGTCACACAAGCACTGTTTACTTGTTCTCGTTGAGATAATAAATTCAATGAGTTGAATTTATAAGAAATAAGTTTGATATGATCAATCGATAAGCTTATAAATAAAGTTTATAAAAACTTATAGAAATTTTGAGAGTTTGACTGCTGACAGTCAAAGATAGTCAAAAGGAGTGCATCTACCTTATTTAGACATTGGTCCTCTCGAAATTAGAGTGTGCATCATAATAACAAACAAGTTGAAATTCTCACATCGATGATATTGGATCGTCGATTGTGATTATGATGAGATTAATATAATGGGAGCATGGATCATGGGCTTGTAAGAGTATAAGCCCATCATGCTAATTTATTAAAGTCTAAATGAGCTTTAATAATTAAATTATATTTTAATTGAGTTAACATATGGCCCATTAAATTTTTATAAAATATGATATTGATTTATGTAATATAGAAATATTTATGATACCATAATTTTAAAAATCTTGCACACAAAGCAATATAATATTAACGCATGATATTCTCAAATTATATATATGCATTAAAATTGAGATTGGTCTAAGATATGGCATGCAATTTGAATCTATAATTAACTTAATTAATCTAATTAATTAAGTAAATGATGTATTAGAAAAATAATAATTTATTATTATTCTTTTGGCATGCAAAGGCATTCGACAGTTTGGTTTTTCTGAAAACAAATAAAATTGCAGCTCTCGAAATTCTCTCCCTTATTCTCTGAAAATTCTGCCACTCCAAGTTTGAGGGTTGTGCCGGATATTAGTTTTCTATCTCTACACAAAATATCTTCTATTTTTCTAGTGCAATTTAGAAGAAAAATAAATATTCCAGTCGTGGGATGGATTAGTATATCGAATAAAGTTTGTAGGGATATACAATAAGAGCTACGTCCGCTTATACCGGAGTAGTTTGAGCCAAGTGAAAATTGTTCACTAAAGGTATTTACCAACTCTTTATGAATGTTTTTGTTTAATTTAAACCATATGAGTGTCCAAATATTTTGAATGTCAAAATAAAATTTAAAACTTCCGCTGCGTTTTGGACACGAGAAAAACGGTATCCCAACTGTTTCCACTGTAGGTGTCTCAACCTCTATTCTTTGTGGTATTGCGACTTGATTACTCATCATTTTTTTTGCCGCATCACTGTCTGACTGACCTTCAGCGAGAGTTTCATCTTCAAAGGCAGCTTGAGAGTCTTCATCTTCCTCAACTGGAAACTAGACTTGTCAAATTGGTTCAGGTCCGTAGGGCCGGCCCGCCCCGCTATAAAAATTGAGCGGATTGGGTTGATAAAATAGCAGCCCATTTGGAGGCGGACCAAATGGGCTGAGCCTGTTTGGGTTGCGGACCAAGACGAGACAGGCCTAAACGGGGCGGGCTGGCCCGCCAAATTAGAGAAGAATTTTATATTTTTAAATTTTATATAAAAATTATAATAAGTCTCCTACTCATTGGAATTCAACATATTTGATGTTGGAAAATGTCATCAAACATAAAAAGATATTTTCTTCTCTTCAATTGAATGATAATAATTATAAATATTGTCCTTCAATTGAAGAGTGGAAAGCATGAGGAAAAATATGTGAATTTCTTGAGCCATTTTATGACAATTTGATCTCCGGTTCTTCTTATCCTACATCAAATTTGTACTTCATGCAAGTTTGGAAGATCAAGGTTTTGTTAAATGAGAACTTGTCAAATGAAGATGAGGTGACGAGGGATATGTGTAAAAAGATGAAAGAGGAGTTTGATAAGTATTGGAATCAATATAGCGTGGTGCTTGCATTTGGGGTTATTCTTGACTCACGAATAAAGCTTTCAATGTTCTTAAGTATTTTATGAAACTATTTGACTGAAATATATTTTTCTTCTATGTTTACTGCGATACTGTTTAGCATTATTTTTTTAAAAAAAATATGCAGGTCGGCCCGCCTAACCCGCGGTCCAAGGTGGGTTGGGCTGAGTTGGCCATTTAGAGGCCCGCCAAAATGGCGGACTGGCCCGCCCCGCCCCGCCTAATGGTGGGTTGTGGCGGGTGACAGGTTGGTCCACCCCGCCAGCCCGTTTTGACATGTCTACTGGCAGCTTATATTCTTGCCTTTTCACCTTCACAATCATGGAAATGGACATTGCATCCATCTCCAGCTGCTGAATCACTACAACAATATCTCTTCTTTTTGGGTTGTGAGCATCAAAGTTCTCCCGCATTTTTCGGATAATTTCTCTCAGTACACTTTCTTTGAGTTCCATCTCTATGAATTCACGTCATTCCAGGGCTCCAAATCATATCGATCTCAGCCCAACGCAGAATCTTTCTTCCAGTTCGACGACTGCCTTGAGCTTTATCTCTTCACGTTTTGCTGAGAAATGGACCACGGGGCGATAATCAACCCCCATTTATCAAACATAAACATGTCAAATCTTTCTCTGACAATGTCATCAACGTGCTGCATGGCGATGTTGATAGCGGCTTGAGCGTTTGAAAGTTTCGTCTGCTAAACAAGTATGATTTGCCCTTATCTTTGTGGTCAATGACAGGCAGTCCAGATTGCGTAGAAACTTTTTCTCTTTCGACAATCTTAACTCCACTCAGACTGGGGATATGGATGGTTGGAACTGGTGCTGGGCTGAGGGGTTCGAAAACATGTTTAATTAACTCTATCTTATTCACCTTAGGCTTATCGGTATTTTTCTCTATCTATGCCTTCTTGGGCCCATCAAAAATTTGGGTTAAGGGAACTTTCTTACTACCCGCATCAGAATCTGAATCAAATGATAGAACAAGATTTCTCTTGGTATCTCTAGGCGGTGTCTTCGTCTTCTTGAGATTCTTCTTTGCAACCTCTTGTTCTTCTACCTTTTCTTTCTTGATTTCCAACTGTTCTACTCATGTTAGCAATATTCTTCTTCTTGGATATCTATACGTCGGTGGCATTCATCAGCTTGATAGGGTGGAGTTTTGGAACCCATGAATTGATTCTGATACTAATTCTAAGACTAAGCTTTTGTCGCTTTACTAAAAATTATAGTTTATGGTAACTGTACAACTCAAATATTTTAAATCTTACAACAGATCAAGTATCACGTTTTAATTGCTCTATCCACCATGGTCAATTATTCTCCCTTGATTATCATTGTTAAAGGATGCAGAGGGCTGTCATATGGATCAATTTAAATTATTTTAAGACCGGAAAATCATAAAAATAAGATCTATTATCATAATAATAATAACATAATATACATTAGAAATCCCGCGAAATATTTCTATAATTGAAAAAATAATAGTAAATATAATTTTTTAAAATAAAATCTGTTTTTTATGATTTTTTTATCTAAACACTGAATTTAACAATTTTTTAGGGTTTTAATTTATTAAATTTAAAATCGATTCAAACCTTTATCAACTAAAAAACAATCCAAATAATCAGTTAATTTGGTTCGATTTCTGCTCAACCCTTATGCCCACATTTATGGTACATGGAACAATTCTTTTTCCCTAGGTTACGATCGGATGAAATAATTTGATTTGAAGTAGATGATTTAATTTAGAGAGAGATTTGAATGAAGGATTTCAAATGATACTCATTTTCAGTATATTCAAATTCATATAACATTACATCTACACGAATTAGCAAGGTGGTGGATTTGATTTCATCTCTGCAACCAAATGGATTTCAAATTCATGACTTCGAATTCTTCCATCCAAAGATAACCTTTATGTATTTGAAGTTTATTTTATTTGATCGAATTTGTGTTTCTTGATTTTTTTATTTAATTTTAAATTTTTGGTTTTGTTGTTTTAGAAGTTATGGACTTTTCTAATTTGATGAAGATAATTTAATATAAATATCAAAGAGAGTTCTCACATTTATTAAATATTATATGATATAGATGAGCCAGTTTTGACATAACATATAGAATGCAACCTCTCAATACCAAGGCAAGTTAACTTGAAGCAATAACTCACCAAGCCTGTGAAATGTCTTTAAATAGATTTTAAAAAGTAAAATATAATTTCGACATTAAATTTTAATTTAAAAAAAGTTTGTTGAGAGTAAATCAAATTAATGGTATTTTAATTTTTATTATAACAAGATTCTCTTGTATTTATAACTATACAAAAACTCTTATGAGACCGTTTCACAATACATTTTGTGAGACGGAACTAGACCCGAATCGATTAATGAAAAAATATTTTTTTACTGTAGATATGAATCGAATCGATCAATCTCATAGATATATATATATTTATGTGACCGTCTTATAAGAGAAGAGTTATTCTTATAACTAATACATTCACACATTGTATTTAAAAAATGCAACCAAACATTTGATTGAATTGGATTAGATTAATAATCCTATCAAGCCAAACACACAACCTATAACATAGAATCGAAACTATTTTTTAAATTATCTTAACCAAAATTAAGAACTTATGGATCGCTTCCAATTTCTAAAAATAAGAAACTAGGATTGCATGGAACTGGAAAAAATGGTATATCAATTTTAAATTTTAAGATATTAAAATATACACTGAAAACTTATTTATAAAATCAAAACCACTTATTTTATATAAAATCGAATTGAACCATAATATTTATCTCTTTTTAAAAAATTTTAAAATTAAATATACATAATATTTGATGATAAATAAGTAATCAACTTTAAAGTTGCGTTTTGATTGATGAATTTCAAATGTATTTTTGTTATTCAGAGAAGTAAAAACATAAATTTCAAATCCAATATTTACATGTTTATATAGTATTTCACCTTAATTTGAATGAATTTCAAATTCACTTAATAATGGTGTCATTTGAAATTTATTCTACTTTATATTATTAACGTGTAAATAAAAAAGTGTTGACTTCGAGTGGTCAGAAGTTTGATTACCTGCCAACACCTTCTCGGACGAGCCTGACACACAAGGCTTTCCCAGTATAGTTTACCTGGCTAAAATGATTTGTAGAGTATTGCGTTAATCCGAGAGTTTACCCAATGCACATCAAAGGGTAGCAGTTGCAGGTTCCCACGTCATAAAAAATTTTTAACTTAAGATTTGATCTATTGTTTCATTGTAAACAATAAAACTATAATCGAAATATATGTATTTCAAATCCATGCCCGCACCCCCGCACCCTAGTAGTTTTACTGGAATTGTTTTCAACCTTTAAAACTTAAAGAAATAAATTGCAGTTCAGATATGATGAAACCACAAATGTATTTTGGGTCATTCCATTCCTATTCCAACTTCCAATGGACTGGAACAATCAACACTATATTCATTTTAGAATATTTTTTGAGTGAGGAGAAAGATTTGTTACAATGAGTCTCGAACTCGAAACATCGTCTCGGGATCTTAGTTTTAAATGAGACACAAGTCACCGGTTTAGAATTATAGTAAGACTTAATTCACACTAACTCATTTGGATGGTGCAATGAGTACTATATGCAAGATTCGAATTTATATACAAGCCAAAAATGTAGATATAACCTTTTGGCTTTTAAACGTATCTTTTTTTGGAGAAGGATAATAGAGGAGTAATTTCTGAAGAGTAACACTAACAAGAAATAACTTTATGATATAATCAAACTGTGAAATTGTAGTTCCAGTTACGTCTAACATCCCACCTTCAACAATTATCAAAGTGCAGTTTTTTTTTTCCTTTTTAAGGAATCACATCAAAACCAATTCTGGAAATGCCACACCTAAAGTTTGAAGTATATTTCATAGTTTTCCCTTTATATAACAGATTCGAAACCAGATGTTTGGCACATCATCGTAATAACAACAAATTGGGAATATTATTTACTTGAACAGATGTGCGAGGTCGGGGTCATCTAGGTCCAGGTCTAGCCATCCATTCAAACGCATGTATTCAATGTAGTGGTCAGGGGGCTTTATGGCACGAGAATTTCGTGGAGCGAAGCCATGGATTCTCTGAAGATCCCGGCTAAGCCAACGTGCATATGCATGATCAATGGGTGGCACAATCTTCAAAAGCAGCTCTTTCTTCTCTTGCTTTGCAGGTCTGTTTCCCATTGATAAACCTCAAAGTACAAAAACTCAGAGATATGTCAGTTTTTTTCCCGGTTATCATAAAAATTAGATTTGCACTGGCGTACTGAAAAGCTTTGAGACTGATATAGCAAGTGAAAATTTCAGTAGCAGCTCAAACAAGTCAAAACATTTGAAATAATATATGGCTGCCCGGGTGGATAAGCTCAAATGGGAAGAATTTATGGCACACAACAAAGAATGGAGACGACGAAATAGTTGGCATTTCTTTTAATTCCTCTGGTGTGATCACAAAACTATGAATAAACTTGTAAAAATAAGGTCCGAAGGTACAAAACTTGCGAGACTTTTGAAGTCCTCCTATGTAACTATTTTTACTCAGGGAAAGAACAGATGACTCGAATCTTGAACCTTAGTCTAGGAAACCAACTACTGCCACACTCAGATAATTTGTTAACCACTTTATTTTCTTGATTTTATGACCGCGCTGCTTCTTATCTCCACCTCATACCCTCAGCATGTCCTGAGTTTCACTACGTATGATCTTGCAAGCTTTGAATGCCTGTACTTTAGATAATGTAGTCTCTCTTTTGGGTTTTCTATTGCCAAATAAATTCGTATCAATATAATCTAAGAGGATTAAAATTGTAGAGATTATTAATGTGTGACTGGATGCAATGAAACTTCAAGGTTCAAATCTGATCACGAGAGACAACAATTGATTAAAACCAACCTTGATGATATGATTCAGACATGAAGAAATCAGATTCAATACCGAGTTTACATCTCGATATGATCCAAGATAATACAAATAGCGCTATGTTTTAGAAACCATAAACACAAATTAGATTACTCCAGCAGATGGAAACTGAGCAATAGAGGACAACACAACTTGACAAGTGCTACTAATTTCCATAATAACTTTATTACGAGATATATTCAGTTCCTGTTACACCAAAAAATGCAAGTCAATCTACACTTAAACACATGCAATTGTCACCAAATCAACACACCAGTGGGTCATTTGCAATACAAAACCTTTAGTAATGCTAACAGAGAACGCTAACCGCAAGCAATATTTAGGATGATGCAAAAACAAGTCAAAACAAAGTTCGAGCCTCTCTGCGGCCCGAATTCCCAATGTTAGTCATATCATCCTACACAACTTTATCTGCTCATTTAACAACTTTATCTGCTCATTTAACTAATCCAGCATTCCCAAATCACCATAGAGATTGCTAAAAACAGGTAAGAACACAGTGATGAACACAGGGAATCCCTTGAGGGAAGTGCCCCTCTCAAAGTCTCTAATGCTTAAAAACTTTTTCTACGAGAAACCCGTTTGAACACAATTGAATTTGACGCAGAAATCGTTCTAAAATGAATTTAATCGCTAAATCAAAAGTACATTCACGTTCCACGAAATTATCAATCCACCGTAAGAGGCATCAACAAAATCTGGCGCTAAGGTATAGAAAGAACTAATATGTACACATTCAAAGGAATCTACGCAAAACTAAACTGCATTAAGTTGAGACAAACAAATTGCAGCGTGTCTTCGAGCTCAAAGACGAACATAAACCCTAGTGCAAGAATTAAATTGAGGAGATTTACATTTTTTGGTAAAAAAAAAAAAAGTACTCACCTGCGGGAAAATCCGGTTCCTTTGCTTACAGAAGTGCTGATAAATTGAGGATAGAACTTGTGGAGAACAAAAATTCTAGTACGAGACTGGCTTAAAGAGTCTCTCTTTTTTCAATTAATTTAATTTGTAAAATATGTTGTATCTGAGACAGTCTCGCATCTCTTATTTGGGCCTATTTGCAAATTGGACATATTGTTGGGTACAAATGAAAACACAATATTCCCTTTTTATTCGATATAACTGGTATAAATTCCAATCTCACGGCGTCGATTCCTGCTCGAGCAATCGAAGATTCCCACTGTTTTCCAGCCGAGAAGAGGATAAACAGCACTCAATTCACCGTAATCCGATCCAAATCCGAAGATGAACGATGCAGATGTCTCGAAGCAGATCCAGCAGATGGTGCGATTCATCCGCCAGGAAGCGGAGGAGAAGGCTAACGAGATCTCCGTCTCCGCTGAAGAAGTATGCATTTTTTTAAGTCGATTTAGTTGTTGGATTCTTGCGTTTTGCGTAAGGTTTTGGTTTGGAGTGGGAAGTTATTTCATTGATTTGTTTGTTTTACAGGAATTCAATATTGAGAAATTGCAACTAGTGGAGGCTGAGAAGAAGAAGATCAAACAAGAGTATGAGCGCAAGGAGAAACAAGTTCAAGTTCGGAAGAAAATGTAAGCTATGTTTTTTATGTTTCGCTTCTTTTGATCTTTTGCAATTTCGTGCCGTGTATGCATCACTAGAAGTCGAATGATTCAATTTTGGGCTGTGTATAATACTGGGTGCTTGTGATTAGTTTGTCTCCTGCATGGTTAATTGATCGTGATTCCCAAAATTTGGGTCCAACAATGAATTTGACCAAGAAGGATGGAGTTTGGGTGAAAACTTATTGTTTTGTTGGAGAAAACATATTAAGTGTTTTATATGAGAGTTGGTTACCTCGCTTGCTCACAGGAGGTATGCTGCTGGCCTTAACAATCATATGTTTATGAACATAGAATACGGACAAGTGTTCATTAGAGTGCAAGTTTTTTATGGATATATTGAATTTCTGTCGACAAATGTTTATCTACAATTATGTTTTACAGTGAGTACTCTATGCAACTTAATGCCTCTCGAATCAAGGTTCTTCAAGCTCAGGATGATCTAGTCAGTTCAATGAAGGAGGCTGCGTCAAAGGAGTTGTTGCATGTGAGCCATGACCACAATAGCTACAATCATCTCCTGAAGGATCTTATTTTTCAGGTTTGTTAAAATTGAGTCTTGATACGTAGTTTATACTCTGTTTTTATTGGAAAGATTAACATCATTCATCTAAACTCTAGATCCATATAGTGTAGATATTTACAAAAATAAAGTTAAATTTTGTTTAGAATACATTTTTTTATCCTGTAGCGAAAAATCATTCATCTAAACTTTAGATCCATATAGTGTAGATATTTACAAAAATAAAATTAAATTGTGTTTAGAATACATTTTTTTAATCCTCCAGCGATAGCTTACTAGGTCTTTGAGTTTATCCATCTCCATTATTTTTGGATTTGGGTAGGACTGTGAATCTGTGAAGAACCTGATGAGCGCTGACAACATTTTAATGTGTAATATTAATTTCGCTGGAAGAGAGAAGATAATCCATGCCTATTGTTCAATATACTTTCCATTTCATTTGTAGACGTGGTTTTGTATTCAGTTTTCGCTAGGTACACCAAATTTTAATTTTTTGCTTGGATGACGCGACTTCTTACAAAAAACAGAATGTTGGTTTTTCGGCCGTGTCATCCATCTTTTTTCTTACAATTTTGAATTAAGATATTGCTTAATTTTTATCATTATTCTAAACAATTTGCTGACATTCCACTTTTCTAGTTGCACGAGGCTACAAAAAAAAGGACACCCTGCACCCTTGAACTATTTATTGTTACAATGTTGAAGCCCATGGATCAAGTTTGTGGCAGATTCCAGTTATTATTTATGTTGGAATTTGAATGATGTCAGAATACACCTTATATTCGTCGTTGAGATTATTTTTGTTATTCATTTGAAAATACCAGCTTCAGGCCTGAATCATTGCCACATCTGCTGTGATGTATTTTTGCATTTCAGAGTTTGCTAAGGCTGAAAGAGCCATCTGCGTTGTTGCGCTGCCGTAAAGACGACGTGCAATTGGTGAACTCTGTCTTGAACTTAGCAAAGGAGGAGTATGCACATAAGGCAAAAGTCCATCCTCCTGAGATAGTAGTCGATAATGTCAACCTTCCTCCTGCTCCTTCCCATCATAATGCACATGGTCCTTTCTGGTACTTACTGATAGATGCTGGTGTTACTTTCACAAATAGGAACTTGCAAAACAATGATTTGTCAGTGATATACTAAAGTTAACTGCAGAACCAATTAAATACTGATTACTGTCTCTGCTTTGGTAATTGAATATTTTGCCCAAGAAATAACTGATGTATTGTCTAGATTATAATTATTTCTCCTGCTTTCTTTTCAGCTCTGGAGGTGTAGTATTGGCTTCTAGAGATGGGAAAATTGTGTTTGAGAATACTCTTGATGCAAGACTGGAAGTTGTTTTTCGTAAAAAGCTGCCAGAGGTTATTTCTCAACTCTCTATCTACACTCTTATCTGCATTTGACGGCTATTAATATATCTTTGGTGTAATATACTTCTTATTGAAAGTTGCAAAACTAACCTATCTCTGTTCCGGCAAACCCTTTCTTTCACTTATGAATCAAATAATCTCTTTGTGCGGATTCCTGCCTTATGATATTATTTTTCTTGCATCTCTTTTGTGACAGTTTCTAGTTAGTAGGAAACAAGTAAGAAATCTGAAGGATAGATGCTAAGTAAGAGAGAAGGAGATGCTGTGGTGTCTGATAAATCTCTCTGTGAACTTGTTATGTTTCCCTGGGATTTTACTTTTGCTTTTTCCCTGTCACTAGAATTTACAACATTATGAATATGTTGGTTCTTTACTCTCATAAGGAAGCAGGGATTAGGCTGTCAAAAAATATTGATGGATTCAAAAATTCACGTATTTCTAAATAGTTCTATGTGGATTGATGGGCTTCTATCTTGTTTTGGAGGATACTAATTAAAGAATTGATTTGGAACACAGAGGACAGCAAAATACTATAAAGCACGCGTGCAACTTTTATATTTGCAGTATAAATGCTAAAACATGTTTTCCTCTGCTATAAACTATTTTAGATTTTGTCTTGGTATAGAACTCTTGTAAGATAAGGTGCCACTCTTAGTTTCTTTGTTTGCTGTTGTTTGTTATATGTTGCATGTAGTAATACCTTGTTGACTATGGTTTATTAATCAATATGCCGTATTCTCAAGCATGATCTTTACTTTATATCGTTACTTGTATGCAAATTACAGATTCGAAAGAGCCTATTCGGTCAGATTGCTGCCTAATGGGATATAATCGAGTTTGCATTGTCCTGAGATTGGAAACTTATCTTTATACTCATTTTGCATGTTGTCATTATTCTCATCTTCTTGTCAAGTACTTGCCTGGATTCTCATATTTATTCAGGTTTTTATCTTGAAGCTGATTCTGATATTTGGCTTTAAATTTGTGCAATAAAATCAAGATTCTCCGGCCTGGTATGTTACCAAGTCAGATTTTTTTTTTGAAAAGGCTTTAGTCTTTATATTCAGCAAGAATGCTCCTTTTTCTTCATTTTTCTACATGTGTGCAATTATGTGTTTTATCCTGGCATGGATTATTGATACTTTTAAGGCTTTTCTGTGATCTAGAATATCTTAAACCATCTTCCAATTTTGTGTAAAATTTCAATCAAATTATAACTTGTTTAAATTAGAAAAGTTTCAAATTTTATATTGTTACATTCAAATAAAGTATTGGTTGACGCATCTTAAAATGCTCTTAGTTTGTCATCCTCACGAGTGTTTTACGTATACGTCCCTAACTCCCTACTTGAAGCACAATTTAAATTTCAATGCACAAACAAACAAGTGACCAACCTCGGACGGATTATGAGAAAAAAACCAAATATTTGATCAATAACGAATATGTGACTAATGGTATTTTGATTTTTGCCTCTCAAGACCACCAAATACAACTGAAGTTTTGACAAAACCAACACATAGTCCGGTATTGTAACAAGAGAAAAGCAAACAAAAACAAAGGACAGATGATGAATAATAAACAAGAAAATGACAAAAATACAACTACCGAAAGCTCAAATGAATCAAATACTCATGTTAATGTTTGAAGACATGGGATTTTTAAAAATTCCTCGTTTCCAAAAACCGGCTTCCCGGCTAAAATTAAGCTCGTAAAATAATTCGAACTTTATCATTTTTAGAAAATTTTAATCATTTTAATAAGCCTTAAAAATATTTATTCTTGTCTTAATGGTCAATGGTCCCTGGTCTACTTTCCCCAGCCTATTATCGAATATTCGGATAAAATCTACAATTATCATGAAACCATGTCATATAATCGTTTAATTATGCAATCATGTCTTTAATCATATAATATGTATCATGCAATCATTTAAAATCAATTAGATAAAACAATCAAGCAATTCAAATAATTTGCATGCATGTGGTTTACGTAGGTTGGTTTTTCGGACGTTACAATAGCT
Organism: Primulina huaijiensis; assembly: GCF_012295235.1. Classification (NCBI taxonomy): domain Eukaryota; kingdom Viridiplantae; phylum Streptophyta; class Magnoliopsida; order Lamiales; family Gesneriaceae; genus Primulina; species Primulina huaijiensis. The sequence goes on along the minus strand of NC_133311.1, from coordinate 14,188,685 downwards.
TTTGGTAAAACGACAAGCACTCGGTCCTACACAAACTATATATATTGTTCAAAGAAATAAGAGTAGATAAACATATATGCATACAAGGAAAATAATTTGCAAGAATATATATCATTCAATAAAATGAAAAATCATTTAATTATAATTCCAAAATAGGGAACAAAAATAAAAGAAATAATGAAAACAAATGCTACGATGATCGTATATCAATACGTGATTGCATCAAATTTACAGAAAGGGCGAACATTCCAATGTTGCAGCCAATTTTCCATGCAATACACAAGATGTCCATGACCGCAATCCAGACTAGCAATCTTCTCCTTATGCTCATCCTTTTCGCATACCACGCATATCTTATCGACGTTTTTCGCGTAGTTATATGTATCCTCGTCAACTTCAGAGAACAAACACCCATTCACAAACTGATTTTTGGATTCGCAAGCAGCTGAGTAATCTTGAAGTATTCACTTGCACATACTCGGCATTTGAAGCACATACAAGCGGAGTCGCTGCTGAAGTATTGTGCTTTCTTACCCAGAAAGCTGATGTAGAAGAGAGGATGAACTCGTGGGATTCAACTCATCAATGATCTCCTGGAGGAGATAAGTTCAGTTTCAGCCTTTCAGTTGAAGGTTCACGCTTTCGACTGGATAATTATAAAAAGAAGTGAGGAAACCAGAGGATACAGTTCAGGAGCTCATGCCATATCTTACTCATTAGTTCAACTCATCGATGAGGCACTATGGCTGCCGAATACAGTAAAGCATTCAGTTGGGTGCATGTGTCCAGAAAGGTCGAACACAAATTTAAGCCACATCAGGGCAAGCACAAGAATAATCGAATTGAAAATAATCACATATCTTAACATGAATCTGATATTTAAGATAGTATAGATTAAGAAAAGGTTGGGGTAATTTATCAAGATAATATGAACCCAACCTTTTCCAACATGAATTGCCGTTCAAACGCTTTTGTCCAGTCAGAAATAGTCTGCAAGCACCTTTTGTTACCGGCATACTCTGCAAGATAATTTTTTTCACTCCTGAAAGCCACTACTACAAAACCCGCTATCGAAGCTGAGGATACATATCGATATTCAAAGCTACAAAGAAAGCTGTTAGGAGGAAAAACTTAATCCAAGTGTTGAAAATTACCAGTGTTTGCACTCGATCAATATTTGGAATCCAGCTATCATACTGAACAAACTGAATATTCACCCAGCAAAAGAAAGTATTGTGTTTTCTACAAAAATTAAGAGAAGTGAAACAATGTGGTCTAACTTCTGCTCCAAATGCTTGGATATGAGAAATTTAGTGAGGTACAACACCAGATCTTAAGATGTCAAGCACTCCGAGAAACGCAAAATAAATCTGAGACCAATGGAAGTTGTTGAAGATCAAAGACATTAATAAACTCTCACTTTAAAGATGCTGGGGGTGTTTTTATATCGGTAGCTCTTGACTCAAATTTCCACCATGCACTATCACTTCTGTTGGGCAAAAGAGTGCCACATTTGTCAGAACTAAGACATTCAATATCCGAGCATTCACTTTCAACTTCAGAATAATATTGGTTCTTCTCTGTCTTGGGGTCAAAAGTCCATTCCAACCTTTTCAAAACATTTTGATCCTTCCACTTTCCAACAACTGATCCAGCCTCTTTCTTCGCCTTCCCCCTCATAATCTCCTGCCACGAAAATGCAGCATTTGCGGTCCTTTTTAGAGCACAATCAGTGATGTCACCAACCACAACTGTCTTCAAACACCTCAATCTTGCTTCCCTCAAAATCTCCACAAAATCTGAATCATCTGACACAAGAATCACACATTCAACTTTTCTTTTATCCATCATATCCATCATATGAGATCTCAACTCAACATCAGCTGCCTGTGGCTTGTCTGAAACTGTCCTAACCCAAAACCCAGCTCTTTTTAACTCCTCTGCCAAACCATAACCAACTTTTGGAGTCAGAACATCTCTAGCAGCATTTCTATACTTATCCATCTTAATAGAATACCTCGCTACCAAGTTTACCCTCCTTTTCCCACGTGCAGACTCAATTTGATTCAATCGTTTCATCTGTTCACGCTCATGAATTTTCTTAAAATGATTTGTGAGTCTCTCGTTGGTGTAAAATCTCCTCCCACAAACTCGACATGTGCATGGTTCATGAGGCTTAACAACACCAACAGTTTCTAGCTCATTCAATGCTTTCCTCTCTCTTCTCTGTGCCCTAACTATAGTGGGGACATAATTAAATGCATGGCCATTGGCGTAAGCAAACATGTACTTAACGAACCCAAACTCTTGGGCAGCCTTCTTTAACCTAATGGCTGCTTCATATGGGGGAAATGACTTTGGTGGCTTGTTATCGAGATCCCAAAATATGCCAACATTGTTCGGTGTAACCCTTTGCTCTGATCTAAATGGCGAAATTGAAGAACTGAGATTCTGGCTTGACAATGAACAAAAATGACAACATTCGCATACTGCAAGAGTTGGAGCTAGAGTTTGAACCTTTATCAAGAACTCGACTGCATCAAAGACATGATGGAATTTGCGTAAACTGAACATATTCAGGCTTTCTAAAGCAGGGACCTATTCACAAATTGGATTAAAGGAATCATTACATGCTTCCACCTACCCTGCAACAAGTAAATCTCTTGATTATATTCACCAGATTCCGACATCAGGTCAAAGATTGCATTCATAGTTAAATTTTAATCACATCACAGCAAACAAATGCAGAATCTGAATCGGGTTCTTTTTTTGCCCAAAAAAAATGAATAAAAATCAAATTGGCTGATTTATGCTAATTATAAGCATCTAGAGAGCCCTTTCCACTTTCATAAACTTCATAAGAAAAAAAAACGCCCACTATCATATAAATACTCCATAATTTCACACAAAGGCGTTACCAAGATTTTGCATATGGGATAAACTAGATGCAAATCATAATTTTATCAAGTGAAAAAAATAAAAATAAAAATTAATGCATCAAGATACAACAAGAATTTAACAAATTATATGACATACGCTTCAATTTCAACCAAATAAATAAACAATTACATAAAAAAAGATATAAAATATATAAGACGTATTAAAACATAATCGAATGATTATACTATGCTTCAATAAATGAAAATTCTAATTAAATTCTTCAAAACAGAATTTGGGAGCAATTAAGTAGAATTAAACCAACCAAAAGTTAAGCTCGTATTCAAAGAAATGTAGGCATATTTCTGCCTTTTAATAATGACCTCTCATTCATACAACAACAATAATTTTAATTGTTGATGTTCTAAGAAATCCATATCTCTATTTAAAGTTACACAAATGTCACCGGAAAGAAGTACGCAGCAGTCTTAACGAATTTTATTCACCAACCGTGGTTCTGAATAAATTATTTCTTTTGGAATCCTTAAATTTTGATTTATGGATTTTGAATGTGATGCATAGTCTGGGAATTTTTTTTCACAAAAAGATTGGTATGCAGTTTTTTTCAGAATTTTGGGATTTAAAATAGAAGATTTCAAGTTTATGTCGAGATTCTTCAATCCAAACACGGACCGATTTTTAAAGTTTAAATCTACAAAGAATACTGCTTAAAATCTAAAAATAAAAAACACATATTACAAACTAATAAACTCGAATTAGAATATTCCATATCTTCCAAGTTTCACAACCAATATTTCTCTAAGAATCAATAAAATATTTCATCTTAATAGATACTAGGAAAAATCTTACACCAACAGATGGGGAAAAAAGACTGAATATCCACATATAATCACTTCAAAAACAAATTTTCATTCGGTCATTTGTTCAAACATGTTATTTGCAATGATAACTACAATAATTTAAACCCCTTGACCCATCAATGTCCGAATAGATGAATATTGTCCACGGTATTGAAGAAATTCATAGTACAAACAAAACTAGCGAGAATAAACAAAAGTTAAATAAACAGAGACTTCCACACCAATCTTGGAAAACAACTCAAAACCCAAATCCTTGAAGCAACAAAACCAAGAACCAGCATTTTGTGAAAACTCCAAGCTTAATTGGTAAAAAGAAACATACACAATAAGATTTCTTGAAACCTGGTTCGCAATCTACAGAATAAAATAATGTGTCTGGAGTTCGGTTGGGAAAAAAAGTCGAAACTGCCTTGATTCCTTTACTTCCTAGCTAGTTTAATGTGACAGGTGAAGGAAGCAAAACAACAGCAAAGGAGGAAACGGCAGAAGTCAATAAATGGGAGGTAGAGTCACATATAGCAAAAGAAAATTATTGATTCCTGCTATGGGTCGAAAAAACCGGTTTGGTTCAACATTTTGAATATGTGATTAGTTTTTAAATATTAATAAATTTATTTATTTATTTTTATTAAGTTTACTTATTTGTTGTACATCACTGGAAACAATACATTTATATTTACGTTAAAAAGAATAATTACGAAGCAATAAGCTAAATGACATACGAACAATGGACGAAATAAGTTATAAGATTCAGTATCTAACTTTCTAAATATTAATAAATTTACTATTAGTTAAATAAGATATTATAACTAATTTTTAATATTACACACGTGTGTGTATATATATATTTTTGTTGATGACTAGGCAAAATTGTTATTTCTCATCTCACATTTCTTTTTATATTCTAACAATGTATCAATAAATAACTTAACAAGTTCTCCAATATTTTCGGGAGAAATCATGCTCGCAACTTGTTTGTCCTTCTACTTCATCTAAAAAGTTCAATCATTAAAATTTTTATTCAACAAATAACTTAACCCACCACTTGGATTCAATAATCCAACTAAAATCTGAAATTACAGAAAACAAATATAATATCAAGTTCGGATACACAAAAATTACAGGCTCGAAAGCCGAAGAAAGCATAATAATACACAAAACAATAACTAAGATGTAAAAAAATAAGGCACCGAGCATAATACTAGAGTAAACCGTATATCAAATTCGAATATGAAAAGCAAAACAAGAATGTCAGAATGTTTACTTATATCAAATTCGAATATGAAAGGCAAAACAAGAATGTTGGGATGTTTATTTGTATGACCTGAATCATTGTATGATGAAAGGCAAAACAAAAATGTTGGAATGATGAAATGCTTACTAGAATGTCTTCATATTATTGATATAAAAGCATAAAATGATATGGTTAAAACAGGGTAACTCATCATAAATACAAAGGTTGAGTAACTCGTTGGTTTGCATCTTCAATCAGGCACATGCCTAAGAAACCAAACACTAATTGATAATATGAGTTTCACTAATAAACTGCAAAGATCCAAGAGTTTTCTTAACTGATTAACTGTTGTTTTCAAACTGATTTGATCAGTTAGAGAATCCGTTAGTTCAGTTTTCACCATAACTGAACTGATATATGTAACAACTGATCCCCTACTTTTCAATTTACGTAAGGTAAAATGTTTTCTAATATAACAGCTTTCTTCACGAAGTATTACTTCGAGTTTCTTCCGCTTGGTTTTAAAATCAAACTCGATTTAATTCATCGATGTTAACATTCTTAGAACACGAGCTATTGCAGCTCATTGGATAATGTAGTGTTTGAAGCATCTTCGAAGGTGCTAGCACACACGGTCCTTTACTCTGAGATATGGGTTATTCATATATGTGTAGTCTAGATATGTTTTGTGAAATTTTGGGAAACTATTTGCCATTAAGTCCGGCCCATAAAACTCTTGTATTGTTTCTCTCACCATTTTGGGATCGACCAATGCCATATTTCTCAATGGGAGGGTATGAGGATAGTAATGTGCTCCCTGAGTATTCTAACCACCATCAACTGCCAGAAAATCAAGATGTGTAGTATCTTCATATGCTCCAGGTTGATAAGCAGGATTGGTTAAATTATATATTTTATTCACTGACTGTCATGAACTCCTTATACTGTTAGTACATGTATATGAATAAAATTTTCACTTGATAGCTTCTTCTCTTCTATGTGGTGGTGCATACCTTTCTTTATGTTGATTAGGAAGTGCAAATATAGAGCGGTGAGAATCGTCTGCCTTCGAACTCCCCAATCCTTGATCAAGTTCCTTAAGTTGATTACTCTCCTGGTTTTCTATCTTCCTTGTAATTTTTGTTTTGTACTCCTTGGATGTATTGGTTCTATTTACCCCATGAAAGTCTTCATGCAACAAGAGCAACATCAAACATTGCCTTGGGCATTTCTTTGGACATCTCATCCAACTTCATTGCAGTCAACTCCTCTATCAACGTGTTTGAAACTTGAGCATATGCAGTTGAAATATGATCCTAATAAGGATCTAACTCCTCATTTGATTACTCATCAGTAGGTTGTTATGGCTGTGAAATTTGAGTCTCCTCCTGGTTTGGTTGAGAGACGCTCCCTTGATTGACATTCTTTTTTCTTCTTGGCAGCATATTAAGGGTTCCACCGGGAGTACTATTTTTTGTTTGTACAAAATTTCGAGATTGCGGGCGTGTCAAGTGCAAGTACACCAACTTGTATAAAAATGTAAAAAAATCTAACTTCTTCAAATCTTATGAATATGAATCTCAAACTTAATCATTAGTTCAATTCTCTTAAGAAAATATGATTCAAAAAACAAAAGAAAACAAAATAATCTGGATATTCAAGATATATACTTCTATATCATGCCCATGCACGATCTTCTCTTGCTTGGACGCTATTTGATTTATTCTATTGTTTTTGAATTGATGAGCTTCTTGTAATCTTCTCACTCTTCTTGGGGCTTGAGTCCCAACAAATCTGGTTCTACTTAAAACTTATTTCCAACATAGAGTAATTTTAAGTAAAATTTCGTCAAATCAATTAAAAGCTAGCTAATATAATTATAATTTTAAATAAAGTTTCATCAAATCAATTAAAGTTAATTATTATAAAAGACTCAATAGTAATTAAATAATAAGATAAATTGAATATGAATTGGGGAGATAATTTATCAAAGTGCAAATGCATAATTATTGTTTTTAACTATTTGCAAATACTACTTAATTAAATGTGTTTCTTGACGAAGCCAACAATATATATATACATTCTCTCTCAAGGATCGATAGCTCGATTTCGACGAGTAAGGAAAAGATACATATATAAACATGATGAGATATATATGACCAAAATGTTTCAAGAAATTAAAGAAACGGATCATGTCAAGGTGTTATTTCATACACATAATTAACATAATTATAATATATAATTAACACCAACATTGCAATTTAAAAGTAATCCTCAGTCCTTCCCTTGAAGCCAATTTGCCCAAAAGTGAGGCAGAGGAACAACCCAAGGTGCCAAGTAATCATCCACAACCTATATATCATAGAAAGCAGGAAAAAGAACACTAATTTCAATATATGAATAATAAAATTATATATTTCACTATTTTCAAATCTTGCATATATAGTGTGTTTTTTTTTTTTTATAATAAACCCAAAATGTTCGGCTCGATAAGCTTAACGAACGATCTCAAACGAGATTTTTACCGACTCGAACTTCGAATAACTCGTGAACGACTTGATTCTTTTATATCTCTAAGAGCTAGTATAAAAAAACAGATATGGGGCTTTTATGTAAATGTAATTGTATTTAGTTCAGTAATTTCATTGAAAATTGATAAATTTTAAAAGTAAGATATATCCCAAGTTTACCAGAATGGTGAAGTGAGGGCCGGGCCGGTGGGCCAGTGAGCGAGCTCAGGCCCAATGCTGGAGAAGAAAAGCCCAGTCAAACTGTTGCCGTTGATGATTGGAATGCTTGATGGTGCTAGCCATCCGATCAACCCGAATCCGATCACATTAAGATCCGTACGTAGCCAATCTCCTCGGAAACTTCACAATTAAACACTTATTATTAGAGTTTTTTTTAAATATTAGTTATACTCGCAGCACACTAACGCAATAATTCATGTGTATATATTTTTAAATTAATTAATTATTTTTATATTTTAATTTATTAATTTTGATGTACTTCTATGAATGTTAAATTTTAATTAATTGATCATTTAATTTTACCATGTGACTTTTCCACCGGAGGCTTTTGCTAGCTTTAGAGGGTTCCGGGCTGGCACCGGTGATTTGATAAATCCTGAAAATATAAATTAAGAATTAATTATATGGCATAAAAATATAGAATTTATTCACTTAATTCATATTTTGGGGGGAAAAAAATTCCCAAAAAACTTGTTCATATTGAGAATTTTTATAATTTTTCTTCAACCATTTCAGTGAAACAATACTTCCAACAATTCCATATTACTGCTGAATACAAGAACCATATTATAAAGATCATAATATATATTTTTTTTACACCAAAAATTGAATAAAATACATATATATTTCGTTTTCAATTGTACATTAATTAACAGATTATTTAAATATAATCACATTTATGTTGTGTTAGGACAGAAAGATTTGAAATCCATAATATATTTTCATTAATTGTTTAGATAACTTTCACGTGAAAATTTCAAATTCATCTCACTATTTATTTACATAATAATTATACTGATCATAATTAAAATTGGTACAAAAACAAAAAAGATAAAAGGAGAAGAATTTTTTAGTTTTTTTTTTTTTAAAATTTAACTTAATTAAAATATGATTTTGAATAATTCAACTCAAATGTGACCTTAGGGAAATCAAATTTAACAGAAGGAAAGGTACGTAGTTACCGGAGGTGAGGTTAAGTCTCCTGGGGGAAGACGAGAGAAGGGCAGAGCCCAATCCGGCCACAGTGGACGAAGTCGCCATGCTCGCGGCCATTTTTAGCTTCTTCTTTCGCAAGTAATTTGATGTGTTTTGATTTTAGGGTTTGGATCGGAGAATCTCCATTAATGGTTTCTGATATATGGGTACGTGTGGTGACCGTTGAGCATGGGATTGCGAGGGATTGTTGTGGACTAATAATATTTTGACACGTGGATTTTAAGTGGATATGATTTGGATATGGGGTGAGGATTTGATTGCCTGGTGGATGTGCTGAGTGGAGATTTGTTGGGCTGACTTCTTCGTGTATATTAGTTACTATGCATATTCAATGCGTATGTGTACAATCTTTTTTATTATTATCGATAAATTAAATTGAAATTTGACAAGTTATGGAAGGAGTAAATTGATATTTGAATTGTTGGAATAAAAATAAATAAAAATAAAAGTGTGTGTTGAAATTAAAACAAAAACAAAAGTGTAATATTAATTTCATATAAGGGCAAAATTGGAGGTGTCTTCTCTAGGTAGTTATTATCATGTCCTCACACTTAATATAATAGTATAGATATATATATATGATCCTTGCGTTGTAATAATTGATTGATATACAAGTATTAAGATTTTCAAGAGTATTTCAAATTTAATTTTTATACATTAGAAATACACAATTTGAAAAAGATTATGTTTATTGTTAGACGATATCACATATTTATATTCGTGAGACGTATGGGTCGATTCGGTCCATACATATAATGAAAATTAATATTTTGACATAAAAAATCATATTTTTATGAATCATGTTGAAAATCAGTCTCACAAAATTAATCCGTGAGACGAAAAATTACCATAATCTTCTTCTAAGTCAATATCAAAACTTGATCATTATGCCTTTTGTTTGGCCCTAATTTTTGTGTATTTTTTTTTTTTTTAAAACAGAGGACAGACATGATTTTGGACATATCGACAATGTTTATTTTCACGTCAACAAGATATCAATAATCTTTGACGTGGTCGCGCCCAAGGATGGAACCATGTTTACGTATTTAAGGGGGCTAAACTATGTGGAAAAAATCATTGATAAAAAATAAATAGATAGCTTTTTTTAATACTAGTATTTCTAATAATGATAGTGTGTGTGTGTGTATTGAAGTTTGTCTCTAAATTTTGAGAAAATGTTATATTACATTTAAATAATTAATTTTTGTTTTCAAAAATTTATTTTGTGAAAATTTGATTGTGTGAATAAGAAATTTCTTTTTCATTTATTAAATAACTTTAAATGTTAACTTATTTATAAGATTTTTATAAAAGGATTGATCATTGCTCAAATTATATATGCTGGTTATCTGGATGCTTGTCCATTTATAAAAAATTCAATGGAACATATTTCAAAATATGTCGAAAAATATTTATTTTGCATCTATGTTCTTGATTATAATTTGGGATAAATCACCAATTTATATTACACTTAATTTACAGATGGATCAAATAATCCCTGTCAATGGAAGAAATGATAAATTATTAACAAGATCCAAAACAGCTTCGTGATCAGTTACAAACACATGTTTTCTTCGTCCAAGGACCACCACTTTTCAATTTTCGTGTGTCATCCCTTGACGGGGAGAGAGACGTCTTCTTTAATTTTACAATTAAAGAGAGGATATATTGAAGGCGGACGAACTAAACATATACAACGTTTTAGATTCGACGTTTAATCTTATTATACTAACACTAGTATTTTCAACGCGCTTATTTCCTTACAAACATGCATCATGAGAAACTTTCCCAGAGGTCATACATCCCGAAATTTCCCGAAGTCAATCATGCTTAACTTTGAAGTTCTTACCTGATGAGCTCCCGAAAAGAATATGCATCTTGTTGATATGAGTAATACTTATCAAATCTTTTATATCTTTTATTATGGTGCATGATCAGTTCATTCATGCTCCTCGTTGCTCAGTCATTGGTGGAGTTTCCACCTTTCAGGTATTAATTGCACATATTATGGACCATGTACCACAATGGGAATTTCGGCGTCCGTGTGTCACATGCCCATAGGCTTCTGCTTGTTTCGTTCTCGAACTGCACCATACTAGGATAAGTCAGACTCTGATACCAACTGTAACACCCGAGATTCGATGACTAACCCAATGTGCCAACACAAATCTTTCTAGAGCGCTTATGACCTCTCTCACACGTAACTTGATAAACTTCCAAAGTTTTAGCCATCCCAAAATTACCCCAAAAAAACACGCTTAACTTTGAAGTGTTAGAGAAGCTGCCCAGTGAACCAACTTGTGGCTTGAGATTTATTGACTCAAGTGTAAAAAAGATCTTTATTTTAATAATATTTTACGGTTTATCCAATTATAATATTCACTGTATCTGTATATTCATGCAAGCTGTATAGATAAAGTCCTTAAATATATAATAGATACCATGAGGTCTGCCTCTCAACTTAGGATCATTAAACTTATTAGGAAGCGTACCATATATTTTAAATAGGATCATAGTCGAATCAGCCGCTTAAAATAAGGATAAAGATCGTTTGAGCTTGAGACTAGCATCTGTGATGTAAATGTCATGTTTCATTGGTAAAGAAATAGATATGTCGATTCATACAGATAGATGATCATTTGATTGTTCACCGAACAATCCTCCGTCGGAATGTCCAAGTGGTTATCATTTATCGAGTGGAATAATATGCGGTTACGGTTGTACACCATTACTCTTTTGGACTCGGGACAACGTAGAAACTCTACGTACTATCATGCACTTAAACCCTTTTACCGACTCCATTGAGGGTCATCAGGTGGCCAGGTTGGTTGTAGTTTCGAAATACGTAGTAGCAAATGCATCGTAGTCGGAGATTCACTATTTGCCTATGCGTGAAGATATCATATGTGATATAATGAGTTAATAGTACAAGGAATATCTGGTCAGAGTAAGACATATAAATTTTGGAAAGGTGTTTCCTCAGTTGCACATACCATGTCACTATTAGTACACAAAGATACATCGCATCGTTATGAAATTCATATGCAACTCTCGATATACCAATGGTTACATATTCGATTGAGATATGTGAGTTGAAAGGACCATATTGTACGCTAACCATAACTTAAGTTTTTTACATGAACTATCAGCGATATCTATGGGATCATGAGACGATGGTGCTAGACGCTCTTACCATGATCCAATGCGTGCAATCAGAAATGAGTTTTAACATTCTTGATCAATGTGTTGATGAAAAGAATGATGCTAATTAGGGTAAGTCCGGACAAGAATAAATGTTATTTTGAATCAAAAGAAGTTGTGAAACCACGACTCGTTGTATCCCTGAACCATTGAGGGTCACACAAGTATAGGATTCTATGTTCCCGTTGAGATAGTCAAAATTCAACTCTTTGAATTTTGCAATTGTAGTTTGATGGATATCAAACAAAATACTTATAAAAGAGTTTATAACTTGATTCCATATGATGTAACAAGTGGAAGTTAGCTTAACTTCTAATTAAGTAGGGAGAGTGGACTGTCAGTTTTGGTAAAAAAGTTCACAAAATTGGCACATATAAAAATGGATCAGTAGAAATTTTGATCTTCGAAATTTTCAATTTTCATTATATGAAAAAGATTTGTATCATCGATGTATCGACGCTATCAGATCGTCGATCGAGTATATATATATATATATGATTTATATAGAGATATAAAGACGTGTATATAAATATATCATGCATTATCAAGAGTTAATCAATATATGATATAATAGAATTCTATTTACTGAAAATAAGGAATCTTGGTGGGAGTAAGATTATGAATCTTAATAGGAGAAAGACTCATGATGTGATCAAGAGTCAAGATCTATAAATGTTTCATTGAGGGTCAGATGAAATAAGATTATTTTTTGCACACAACTTTTTTCACCAACATTTTTATCCCTCTCCTCTCACACACAATTTTCGGCCACTTGGGTTTTTTCACAAGAAAAATCCACGGCCATCATCACTACAAGATCTCTGAAATTTTGGCGATCCAGTCTCAACGCAAAGTTTGTTTAGGATCTCTAGTGCGATCTAAATAAGGAATCCAGTCTCCGATCGTAGACTCGATTAAGCATGCTCTATGTCATCCAGTCATTGACGGATTTTTCATTTTTAAGGTATTAACCACCCATATTGTGGACCATGTACCATCCTAGGAATTTCAGCTCTAGGAGTCGCAACATATTTTGAAAGTTCTTCTACACACTTGGACGTCAGGAGAAAGGTGATATTGATGTCCAACAAGTTCGTTTTTAGTGACAATGTGGCTGATTTATTCATAAAAGCATTACCAACGTTAACATTTAAGAAATTGGTGCACAAGTAAGGTTGCATAAATTATAGGATCTTGGATATTGAAATTAAGGGGAGTATCAATTGTTGTTTTTTTTTTTCCTTATATATATATATATATACACATACACAAAATGACAAGATTGTATGTCCATAACTAGGTTTTTACAATCTCTCACATAAATATTTAATTTACTTAATTAATTTCTCCGTTCTCTAAATTTAAATGTTATAATTTTTTCATCGGTCACAAATTATATAGTTTAGTTCAAGCTGCATTCAAGACTCTAAACAGACAACATCGAAAGCTCAAGCTACAAATTTTTTCCTAGCTGGTAATGCTCGCTCAATCAAGTCTATATGTCTGCATATCAGCTCAATTTTATAAGATACTTGAGACCAATCAATGTGCATTACCTAAGATCTACAGTTGTCAAAATTGTATCATAAAAAGACAATAATTTTTTGCATAGTCTTTCTCTCAAGAAAAAGACATTAATAATAAAAAAATTATTAAGGCCAGCTCAAGTCTGAAAAGTAAATTTTAAAGTGTTTATTCATCTCTTTTAAACACTTTTTAGATCCTCACAAGTGGTATCATATCGAGTTTTTCTTGAACTCTGATATTTGTATATATTCAAACAATATTATTTAACAAGATTTCAGTGTTTTCTAAGTAGGTTTATGATGATTGTAAAATTCGTATGCAGACACATATAGTTTAACATGATGATAATATATGTTATGTCATCACTGAGGTCTAATGAAAATCCTCAAAGCCAGCAAAACTATTGCTATATATGAGGGTTTACTCAAATGGTGGAAAAACACTTGTCCAAGTGGACCACTGAGGACAAGAAAAATGTAAACGTCGAAAATGTGGCTATGGATATTCTTTACAAAACTCTCAATAAAAATATGTTCAGAAACATTAAAATGTGTACTAATGCAAAAGAAATATGGGAAAATTGACCCAATTATGTCAGAAAATGATCAAAACATAAAAAATAAGCTCACGATTACAATCCAAAAATTTTATAACGATAAGATGAAACCCGACGAAGCATTAAATGAATTTGATGAACGTTTAGTAGCATTGTTATTAAGTTTGCCAATCTTGGCAAGGAATATTCTAACCGTGAACTTTCTTTAAAGGTAATGAGAGCTTTGTCCAAGGAATGGGACGTAAGACAATGGCTATGAGGGAGTCCAAGGACCTCAACAAGCTCGAGCTGCATATTTATTTGTAGATTTAAAGGTCTATGAGTTTGAACTGGGGATCTTGACATAAGAGGAGTCTTCCACCCCTTATCCTACCAAAGCTCTAGCTGCTAAAATACTTACATCAACCACTAGTGATGAGTTATATAGAAATGAGGCTATGTCTTTATTTTTTTAAGAATTTATGAGAAATAATCAATCTATATTCAATTTTTATCGCAAAAAAGATCAAACTGATGATAATCAACCTTATTTTAGCTGTGGAAAGAATGATCATTTTAATGCAAACTGTAACATGCCAAAGAAGGACGAAAAGAAGGCCTATGAGAAGAAGAATTCTGGAGATATCAAGAGGTAATTCAAGAATAAGAAGGACTAGAAGGTGCAAGTTGCAAAGGATAACAAAATCAAATAGGCTGATTCAGATTCAGATTCGGATCCTTTAAGCTCAGAGACCTCATCCAGCGAGAGTGAATAAGAGCAAGTCCAGTGCCTGATGGTCGATGTTGAGTTGGAAACTGCCGATGACATGATATTTGATTTTAGCTCAGATGAATTTACACTTGAATATCTTATTATTGCATTACATGACATGGTATATGAGTTTAAAAACTCTCACAATCATTTGAGAAAGTTAAGTAGAAACTAAAAGTCTAACAAACAAGTCTATGGATCTAGCTGCTTGAAACCAAAAGAACTTGACAGCTTGAGGGTGAAACTAAATCTGCTAGCAAGTGAGAATGATGATTTGCGGAGAATGTTCCAAATAACAAAAAATGAAGGCTTACAGTTAATGCAACTAGTCAACTCTTGTAAGAAGTCTTCTGCCTATATTATGAAAGTGCATGAGATGCAAAAACCAACCGAAGCTAGAATTGTCTTAGTGTTTGAAAATAATGAATTGAATTTTTCTTAAGCAAAAACTCAATCATGTTTGGACAAAGACAAGTTTAAAATGATGCACTATTTTCAATCCAGTACGATATATAAATATGATCAGCCAAAAGTCCAACTCAGTCGAACTGTAACTTATGAGAAAAAGGCTAAGCATAAAGAACTTGGCTATGTTGAACCTAATAGTTCTTAATCTAGCCGGACATGGCTAAAATGCATAAAAGGTCAAGATGGTAATGGTTACCATACCAGATTGAATTGGTCTCGCAAAAATCCAAGTCAAGATAGACATTACTCTATGAATGGAAAACCTAGTCGGTACTACAATTGCAAACCAGTTCAAAAGAGATATAGACTGAATGAGAAGAATAAAAGACCTAAACAACATCCGGTAATACAGAGAACACAACACAAAACTACACATGTTTATTAACAACCTAGCACTCTTTTGGATACACACATTGGTAGGTCAATTAGGCTAATTCAAGGGTATGTCCCAAAAAGGTTATTCTGATCAGGGTACCAAGTGTTTTTATTTCACATATTGCAGGTATTGAAAAAAAAATTGTCAAGGAATCTATCTGGTATGTGGCAGTAATTGTTCCAGACGTATGACTGGAAATGTCAATATGCTTTCTGAAATCTTTTAATGCAAAGACCTAGAATCACTTTTGGAAATGATTATAATGGTAAGGTTGTGGGTGAAATTAAGGTCATTCATGTCAAAGTAATAATTAAAATGTATTATTAGTTTAACATTTATGCTATAATTTGATTAACATCATCCAATAATATGATAATAAATATTATGTTGAATTCAACAAGCACACTTACACTGTCAAATCTGCTAATGGTGATATCATGCTAACTGGACTAAAAGAACAAAACATTTATAAAATTAGCTGGAATGATTATCAACTTGTTGCTCCTACATGCTTTCTCGCTATATATGGTAATAAAAATTGGTTATGACATAAGAAATTAAATTACCTAAATTTCAAATCTATTACCAGTCTGAGTAAGCAAGAGTTGGTTTCTAGATTACATAAAATCGATTTTACCAAATAGAATATCTACACTGCATGCCAGCTTAGTAAGAACTTTGTTTGTTGAAAACTTTGTGCATGTTATATTTGATAAATCATCTATTTTTCAAGTTGGTAAAAACAGTATTATGCATTATTTAAGCAATAGATTAGATGTTACTAATTTTGATACTAACAGTGATGATGAGATAGACTTTAGAAGAACAGTTGGAATTGTTTCCGAGATAATTAGTCCAACCCGACATGAAGAAGCCACAATCAACCAAGCTTCAGATGTAGTCGATCTGGTGAATGACCACCAACTAAAGACACATCAAACACCAATGAAGATCAATATACTCAACACCAAGATCAAAATCCCTTTAGCCCTATTCTCCGACAGAACAAGAAACATTCAGTCAAGTTGGTCATTTGAATTCTAACAGCACCTCTTAGAACTAGATAACAAATTTTAGATGAATTTATGCATGTTGCATTCATATCATAACTTTTTAACTTAAAAATATAGATGAAGCCCTATCATATTCAATCTGGATATATGTTATGCAAGATGAACTTAAGCAGTTTGAGAGAAATAAAGTTTGTCACCTAGCTCCCAGAATTTCTAATCAACATTTAATTGGAACTAGATGGGTGTTTAGAAACAAGCTAGATGAAAATGGATCTATTATAAGAAATAAAGCTAGGTTGTTAACCCAAGGTTATAGACAAGAAAAAGGTATAGATTTTGATGAATTGTTTGCTCATGTAGCTAGAATTGAGACCATAAGAATATTTATTGAATTTTATGTTTATAAATACTTCAAGGAATATCAAATGGATGTCAAATATTCTTTCATTAATGGCTTATTAAATGAAAAATTTTATGTTGAACGATCGCTTGGATTTGTTAATCATATTCATTCTGATTATGTGTTTAAACTTGATAAAGCTCTATATGTATTAAAGCTAGCTCTTCGAGCTATGTATGATAGATACATTGTCAAAAACTTCTTGATCATTACTTTGTTATTGGAACCGTAGATAAAACACTATTTAAGTTCACTAAAGGTGATAATTCTTCATTAGTACAAATCTATGTTGATGATATTCTATTTGGTTCCACTAACACCAAACTTTGTGAAATTCTCCCAGTTAATGCAGGACAAGTTTGAAATGAATATAATGAGATAATTAAATTTATTCCTCATACTGCAAGTCAAGCAGCTAGACAATGGTATATTCATTAATCAAGCCAACTACACCAAATTCCACCTATATGAGTTCATCAATCAGTTTAAACAAAATGAAAGTGGGATATTAGTTGATTTAACTATGTATAGAGGTTTGATTGGATCACTGCTATACTTTACTGCTAGCCATCCAGATGTATGTCTATGTGCAAGATTTCAATCAAACCCTAAGCAATCACAAAATATTGCATCTAAACGAAGTCTTAAAAATCTTAATAGCACATCTTGTATAGGAATTTGGTATCTCAAATACTCTAGATTTAATTTAATTGCTTATTCAGATTCAGATTACGCAGTCTGTAAAATTAACAAGAAAAATACTACTGGATCATGTTAATTCCTTGGAGATAGACTGATCTCATGGTTTACAAAGAAGTAGACCTATGTTTCTAACTCTATGGTTGAAGATGAATATATAGCCGCAAGAATTTATGGGGAATAAAATTCAAGCTGGTAAGATAGCATGTCGAAGCTGGTACACAACTCGGGCTGCTCCAGTTAGAGTTTGTGGAAACTTGACCTTACTATATGCTCTAAATGATTTTCTCTTCTAAATTATATCAATCTTTTTTAACGGTCCAATATTTTAAAAGTTGAAATTTTCGCAGATTTATTGCATATTCGGTTATCATTCGCATTAAAACGTTTTATTTCACGCGGATAAATATGAAACGCCAAAAGTTATTATCAAACTTTCCAAATTTTCAAAAAGAACAGCATACATTCATATACGTGGACTGACATGTTTGTCCGACCAGACCGTATATATCTCAATATTGAGCACTTAAAACATTTCTCGCATATTGTTATCTTGCTCTTGTGCTTTCTAACCTTGTATAGTTTAAACTCACACCATCTATTCACTTTCAAAATGATAAGCTACTCAATCAACATTTTGGTCTTGGATTTTTACTCTGTCTTGGACTCTTGGTCATGAAATATGAAGCCATGGTGATCATGTTCAAGATGCTGGAGACCTCCAAGCTAAGGAAATTATCTAGGCTGCAGCACGAACGTGTTTCATCCAGTTCTTAAGGAGTTCTTTTCTTCAGCTAAGGTGGATCATGGAGTAGTTCTCTGCACGGTTCAAGGAGTAAACTTCAATATTTTTCAGAAGCTCTTCTCTGAAACTTTTTAACTTCCAGCCGCTGGTTTGGTTTCATGTGCAACCCTTCCCGATGGTAATGCTGCTCATTAGAGGACTGAGTTCTCCTTATCAGGTTTTTCATTATCTTCCGCCTGCTACAAGAAATAGTTGAAGACAGAGTTCCAACTACTCACTGATCTGGTGGGAAATCATTTCTTGCCAAGGATGGTGCTTTTGACAAGATAACCATGGAGAAATTCATGGTGATGGTGTCTACTGCATCACACATCAACGTGAATTGGTCAGACAACTTGTTTTAGATTTTCAATGCAATGGTGAAGGGAGTTCCTCTATCCCATGGATTTGATATTCCTATTTGCTATATGCTTGAGCAGCACAAGGTGAACTTGGTGAATGTCCAGAAAATAAATCCCATCAATCTGATGAATGCTTCTTCTGTTGAGACATTCAAGAAGAAGAATTTGCCAACTGTATTTGAGTTGTTGGAACTAAAGAAAGAAAAAGAGAGAGCAAGAGACTAAGAAGAATCAACTCGAGTCGGCCAAGGATCTGGCTAGAGCTACAAAGACAAAACTTGTTATGTCCTCAGATTTTGATTCTGATGAGGACATGGAAAAAGGTTCCCCTGACCCAATTCTGTGGCGAGTCTAAGAAATCTACTGAAAAGAAAAAGAAGGCAGAAAAGCCCATAGTGAAGAAAATCAGGATAATAAAGCATGTGTCCGAACCGCTTCACCCAGCAGCCATTCCAGTCGTCCCAATCTCCAGCTTGTTGAGTGGATTTAAGATTTTCGAGCTAGATGTAATGAATACTCGGTCGGGATTGCCCACAATCGACTCCAGGAACAAGGGAAAATTCAAGCTGGTGGAAGTGTCTACCAAATCTCGAATGCCCAAGCTGCCATTGATGGGGCCATTCAAAGTATAGACAAGATTGTAGAGAAGCGGATGGGATTATTTGACCAGTGGGTTGACTATCAGACCATCGTCCATTTCTACTTAATCCAGAAAGATAAGAAACTCACCGTTGTGGCTAAACATGAAGATCAAATCTTGGATTGGGCAGAGATCGGACTTGTCTCCAAAGCTTTGTAACGTAGAGAGTTTATTGGATTGGAGCTTTGTTGAAGTATTTTGAGGTAGATTATCAGACAAAAGCGATAAATTTTCAATATTCACAGCCCTCGGCCCCGAGATGACTCAGCAGTCATTTAGCAGCTCGAAATGGATGCACTACCCATCTACCCCCATTCTCCTCATGTTTTAGAAGAATATGTTGTTGTTCCTCAATCTCCTCCGTACGCTTCAAAAAATCAAATGGGAACCTTTCCAGAGATGTCACTGATGTCTGTGGACGATGTCATGAAATCTTTGTCAAAGTTCTACTTTGATCGATCCAAGATGGCTTCTCCTCCTCATGCTCCTCTCATCTTTGCACCCCAGCCAATCTCTCTTCAGATGTTTCCGACTGGCTCTTCTTCATGGATTAATGATGATAATCTTTTTTATTCTGATGACCTTCCTACAGAAGATAGTCTGCTTCAACATCTTTTATCTCAAATGAAAGTCATTTCAAAGTCAGTAAAAAAAAAGCGGAAATCAAGCAGTTTTCCCACACCGTTGCATTTGATAATTTCAAGTCTCAGTTCCTCAAAGATCTTGGCTATATTGAGAGACTTTTCAAGTTGATGAACACCGATGAAATAACAATAAAGAATCAAGATGTCAATATGAACACCGAACTTTCAGTACAAATTACTAGAGTTAAAACTCATTTGGATGTGAGGCTTGATCATGTTCAATCTACGAGATAGTTTATATTTTATGTGTAATAGGTTTTATAGTACTTCAAATGTATCAAATATATTTAGTCTAGCATATTGGTTTTTTAATAAATAAAAAAAGGAAATTGTTAGTTTGAAAATACCTTAAGTTTTGGTGATAACAAACAGCATTGAGTTATTTTAGAGTTAAGCTGCTATTTGCGTGTATTTACAAATTTCTAGCTAGATACTATGAAGTCAAGTCGAACAGGGTCCTCTTCAATATTCAAGTTGAACTGTACAAGACTAAACATCCTAATTTCACGTTGTAGTTCTCTCTGTTTCAGTTCAAGCTATATTCAAGACTCTAACCGGACCGCATCAAAAGCACAAGTTGCAAATTGGTTTCTAGCTAGTAATGCTTGTGCAATCAAGTCAATCCGTTTGCATATCACTCAACTTTATAAAGTACTTTCGACCAATCAATGCACATTATCAGACATTTTCAGTTGGCCAAAATGTCTCTCAGAAGGACAACGATTTGTTGCATATCTCTTTCTCCCTCATGAATCAAATTTTCAGAAACCGTTAGTTATCATATTTGGATATATGCTAAGATGCATCAATTACGACGTACTATAAGGAGAAAGAAGAGAAATTCAACCACGTACTACATGCAAGATGCTCTACAAAATACTATTTCATGTCAGACGCCAGTACATATGATTGTTGGTGATCTTTTTACGTTGATATATTTTTTGTATAAATAGGCAGATTCAAGATTGAAGAAAGTTAACCAAATTCATTGATCTTATAAAATGAACTATTGTTTGCTAGATTTCAACCACTCTACATCTCTCAATCTCAAATCAATTACTTTATCACACACTTATTCTCTATATCAGACCATCAAAGATCAATATGTTTTGCATTTCTAACTCTAGCCGCTCAAGCTATTTGTTAGAAGTATTGATGTTTTATCTACCTGAACCAAAGGTACCATAGACATCTATATAGTTGTATTGTTATTGTGATGATACTAAGAATTTCGATTTAGACAGTGATAAATCCTAATTGAAGTGATTTTGTATAATGATTTGTATAAATGAAAATTTTTTAGTGGATTTCTTCCTAAGTGTAATATGAGAAGTTGTAGAAGTATGTTACCTTCGAACTTCCATAAAAACATTGTGTTATTTTCTTTAAGATTCTATGTGTCCTACAAAAACTTAAACTTGGATACCTAGATGTCATACTAGAATTTGAATGTTATTGAATGTTTTTTAAAACTCATTTATCTTTAAATTACCACAAATAAAGAAATTATAATTATCATACTTCTTCGAGTTCCCAACGAAACTAATGCACTACTTTATTTCGTTTTCTGTATTTAGGTTTTTTTTTCGTCTCAATATATATTATCTTTCATATTTAATATTATTTTCTATAATTCTTTACCAGTATAACGTTAATTAATTTACTCTATAATTCCTAATTTATGTATTTATTTATTTATTATTATTGTAACATTCATCAAATAATGATAAAGTTTCTGAAAATTACATACAGAAATTAAGTATAAATTACCGAATAAAGTATTTTATTCTAGATGGTCAGTCAAAGTCGCACGAAAAAGTAAGCGTTTGTACCTCAGGGCGTCACATTTTATTTATTCAGCCACTTTGGTTATTGATTGATGGTTGTTTGACCTTTTTTTATATTTTCTTTGAAGCAAAACTTTGAATAAATCACCCGATATTAATACAACTTGCTAAGTCTTTGTTTCTGTTAGGTATGTGTTAATATCAAATTAAATGCATAAATGGTCCAAGAAGAAGTGGTTTTACACATATTCATTTTTTTGGGGGAAAAAAACTCAATACACTTGTTGAATTATACACTCCACAACCCAAATGATAAAAATAATACTAACAAAATTATCATTTTTGTTATCATAATCGATGTTTTCATAATCGGATTGCTGATCGAACAGTTCAATCGGATTCTTAGATTGGAAAACTATCATATGATATAAAACAATAATATAATATGGTAAAAAAAACATATTTTGAATTCTAAATATCTTAACTATGTATATAAATTATAAAAAAAATATTTTATTAAGTTTAAAATCTAAACAACTCGTAACATACATATAATAAAATATAATTATATTTATATATATTTTTAAAAATTAAATCAAAATAAACTCTAATATTACTTAAAATAATATTTTAACAAAGTTTAAAATCCAAATAATCATATATATATATATATCTATAAAACATTTAAACTATAAAAAATATTTTTTTAAAAAAAATATAGGAAAATAATCAAATTTTAAAAAAAATTGATAAAAAATTAAAAAGTGATGAACCAATCGGACAGATTTTTAACCGGTCCGACTAGTCTTTACCGCTTCTGGCCAGTTTGATCTTAAAAACAATTTTTTGACTAGGTCCGCACTGGCCTTCGTGATTTTTTTTCATAATCTTACTTTGAGAGGTAGACTTCATGGTGACTAGAGGTTGATTTCAAATTATTCACATCTAATTGGAAGCTAAAATGAGTATAGCCTTCCAATTTTAATTCTACACTCCCGTAAATCATGAACAAATTCTTAGTTATTCTTAAGTACTTAAGAATATCCTTCAAGGTCTTCCAATGCAATGGACCGAGATTCAAATGATATATGTTTGCAACACTCAGTGCGAATACAATATCAGGTTGAGTAGATATCATATCATACATAATACTGTTAATGGTAGATGATCATGGTTTCTATCTCCTCATCGCATATAGAATTAGATAGAGTCGCACCATGACATAATGAGATATATCATCTACTGGACTCCTCCATGGTATCGATATAATTGGATTGGATGAGCCCTAACATCTTTTTTTATCAACTCCTATAGATCTGTATTCCTAATACATAGGATGCTTCATACATATCCTTAATAGAGAATTTATTAGCTAACCACAATTTAGTTGATTGCAACATCCATACATAATTCTCAATGAGTATTATGTCATCAACAAAAAGTACTAGGAATGTCACCGCACTCTCACTAACCTTCTTGTACACACAAAGTTTCTCAAGATTTTTAACAAAGTTAAACTCTTTGATAGTGTTGTCAAATTTGAGGTTTCAACTCCTTGATGTATGTTTGACTTCATAGATGGATCTTTGAAATTTTCATACTTTATGCTCATTTCTTACTGGTATGAATCCTTAGGCTGAAACACATAAATCTCTTCTTTAATGTTACCATTAAGGAATGTTGTCTTCACATCAATCTGTCATATTTCATAGTCATACCAGGTTGCTATGGCTAGCAGTATCTTAATGGACTTGAATATTGAGACTTGAGAAAGGGTTTCATTATAGTCAATACCTTTTCTTTGAGTATATCATTTTGCTACCAATCTTTCTTTGAAGGTTTTTACCTTTCTATTCGCCTCAAGTTTCCTTTTGTAAATCCATTTGCTTCATATGAAAACAATTCCTTTAGGTAGATCTAAAGACCATACTTGATTTGAATACATGGATTCCATTTTGGACTTCACGCTACAAGATATTTGGATAAATCAGAATCTGATCATAGTCCGCTTCAAGAAGCAGGCTCATCCACCTATGTGGCCTTGAGACCCTTTCGGATCTCTAGGAGCTTGTATCTCTTCAACTGCCTATTGGGGTGTAAGTTATACTATTTCAGGAATGGGATTTTCTGATATCTCCTCGAGTTTATCATGCCACCTTTTATATCTAATAGAAACTCATTCTCCAAAAAGACGACATTTCTTGAAACAAACACATTAGTTTTATTGGAATCATAGAAATAATATAAAACAATATTATTTGAATATCTCACTAAGTAGCACAAATTGTCTCTACTATCCAATTTTTCTCTCACCGTCTGCTTCACATAAGCAGGACATCCATGGTTTACTTGATTACATAACATAGGACTTTTAGCAGTATTCTACGCTCGAACGAGGAACGGAGACCGGAGACAATTAAGAAAAATATTTTATTAAATAATTATCTTTAGTTATTTAATATACGATGTATTTATTATGTAATTTTTGAAAATATACATTTTAAAGATATTTTTACGCGTTGAATCATATTTTAAACAGATAGGCGATTTTTAACAAAACGAAAGGCTTGTTGAGGGTTCGGGTAATATTTTCGAAAACGTACCAAAACGAAATATTTTACGTACGTGTTTTTGGGCTTGATGGGCCTGTTTCAATAGGAGTTTTGGGCCTAGGTCACTAACCTCTTTTATATCAAAACTTGGCCCATTTTTTTAATTTCTTTTCATCATTTTCTTCACTCTAGCCCTAGCCCTCTCACCTCTCTCATGTCCAGCAGATGCTCACGCTCATGGTTGGCAGCAAATTTTGATCGATTTTTCAAGGCAAAAGTGAATGGTAATCATCACATCCCTCCAATGTTCGTTCGACGTATCGTTCTTGAGATTTTTCCAGCGTTTAATCGCAAAGACACGCCCGTTACCTTCTTTTTCTCGTCTTTCACACCGTAATACGTGTTTTGGATTGATTATGCATGATATATGTCGGATCTAAGGCTTCAGCTCGGTTTTTACACGCTTTACTTCATGTATATGATTCTTGCTTGAATGTATATCACGTTTTTGATACCGTTGAAGGAGATGCCAGGGTTTGGGTGCATAAGAGTCAATTTACATAGGGTTTAGAGGAGTTCTAAGTGTTAATGTTGCATCTGTATCGAGGATGTATAAGAGCCAATCGCACTTCCTTGTTTAAGGGCAAATGATGGCTCGATCGGATGAAGGTGTGTGGGCAGCATGCATGGGCTCGATCTGGGCCATACTCCAGACCCTGGTGGGTCTGAGTCGGGGTTTGGGATGTTCCATGGGCCGCTGGTCGTATGGTTTGGTTTGGATCGAGTGGGTGAATCAAGCTAGGTTGCGGTTTGAGTGAGTTTGGGGTAGTCCAGCGGGCAGGGGCTATAGACGTGGGTTAAGTCGGTTCAAGGGAGTCCAGTATGGTCCTAAGTGGTCTAGTCAAGGTTTGGTTCGATCCTGGTCCGACATGGTTGGGTGTGGTATGGAGTTTGCTTAGAGGTTGTATTTTGGGTTTTGTCCGCGCACATCGCTACCCATTTAGCACCGCAGTGCTCGAGCTTTGTCGCTTGTAGCGCCGCAGCGCTGGTGCATGGCGCCAGGTGCTTAACAAGAGCCGCAGCGCTACGCAACCAGCGCCTAGACGCTAGTCCATTACATGAGAGTTAATGTTTTTAGTGAGCATGTCTTGTTTTGGGTGTTGATATGTCGATGTGTCCGAGGTTATTGATGGTTAAATTGGGTCATATGGGGTTTGGTTAGTATTCTCTCAACTATGGTTAAGTTTCGGGTTGACTCGGGTCAAAATCGGGAATCCAGTCTAAGTTTTTAAAACGAATTATAGAAGTTAAAGCGTGAGCTCGAGTTTACTTCTGGGAAATTATTAAAAATATGTTTTTAAGGCGTTTGATGAATTTGATTGAGAAATTTTCATTTTGCACCGAGTTAGGTTATCAGTCTTGGCAATGCCCTGACAACTAATAATGCATATTTAAAATGTATATGTTGATTATGAACATGGAAATTTTTATGTTAATGCTGGGAAACACGTTGCATGTTTGGTTTTAAGGAAATTTATGTATATGCATGAATTTTATAAGTGATGAATACGATTACATATTTTTGAAGAAGGTGAGTTTGTTGTGATTAATACGAACATGAACATGTAAGGCTAAGGCTCAGTGGACGGGTAAAACTGTCACTGATGTCCCCGCCGTCGGGTACCACAGTTATATGTAGATGGATCCATCGATCTAGAGCTGATACGAAAGTCTCAAATAATGATCTGAATTCAATTAAGGAAATGAATACGTATATGATGATACGATATGTCATGATTTGATATGAATATGTTTATGTTTATGTTCATGCTATTGAAGATCACAAAAGTTACTTTGTTTACAGTACTTTTCACTGTTGCATGTTATGTATATGTACTTGTTACAACGGTTCAGGTGTGTTAAGTATTTAGATTCACTAGGTGTGATTGATGCAGGTGATCATGTGGATGAGGAGACTGGAGGCGTTGAAGACTGAGTAGGCTGAACTGGGGGTGCATGTGAAAACCCGAGTACCTTGCATTTCTTCCGCATAATATGATTATGAGACATGGGTCTAAACAATATTTTTAAATGTTTTTGAATATTTTTGTACATTGTTGATTTGTCAGACTTTTGGTATTATGTTCGAGTTTTCTTTTAAACCAGTAGACTAAGAGATTGAGTACGTTTGAGATTTTTTTAACTGCAGTTATTTTTATTTAGTGGTTTGATGGCCTTTTAAAATGCATGGTTTGACTTATATATGTATATGAGTGTGTTTATTTTTTGTCATAGTTTAAAAAAATTCAGTAGTAGTTTAGCAGTAGACGTTTCAAATATGATCCGAAATCATGGGATTTCCCCGTAGTTCACATCAAGTATGTCAGTGGAAGTCACAACTTTCTAGCGTTCAGGCCTCTCTAATATATGAGCTAGACATTGATCGCTAATAGCGTTCCTTATGCAACCACCGTTAATGAAAGATAAGAAAACATTAAACTTTATTTTAATTTTTATTTTAATTGGCTTGATATAGATTTTGGATCTTATCTAAAATGAGATGTTTTAATTTTGAAAAAAATTCTCATCATTAATTTTAAAATCTTGTGTCATGTTTTTTTGTTTGTTTGTCGGATTCATGTAACTCTTGTTATTATATTAATAATAACGCACATACTGATTATTTATAACATATCACATGAATTATAAATAATAAAAGTTGGCCAATAACCGAGAATTAATTAATCCATATGAGCCAAATATGGATCCAAATAAAAAAAATATAGGTAAATGCAGGGATGCAAATGCAATATTGCATTAGCTTTCAATATTTTATATGTTTTCGATTTCCAAAACTCTTAAAGATCTGGTCTCACCATCTTCTAATATTGTTCTTCCAATAAATATAATATTTACATTAAATTTTCATGACACATTGGGATATAAATATAAGAGCAGGGAAAGAGCCATAAACCAGGTACACATTTAAATAATTATCAAATAATTAAAATTACAACATATAAAATATCATAACATACACCTAGCAAATGATCATGGCTCTCTATCATCATTTTACCATATAATATCAAATATTATATTAAAATCATAATATCAAATTTCATCAACAAATTACGTATCTTGTAAATTTATCACCAACCGTCATAATTACAAATAAATTAATAAATTAATATAAAAAAATTATTCTAAGAGTAAATTCGGTCATATTTTCATAAAATATCAGTATTGCCCAAACTTTTGAAAATTCCAAAAATCGCCTTGTTGGCCCTGATACCACTATTCGTGTACCGTTTTCTCGCGCCCAAAGAGTAGCGGAAGCTTAAAAATTTTTGTTTCAACATTCAAAACGTTCTTTGGGCATCGTATGATTTAAATTATTCATAGGAAATATTATAACAGTTTACCTTCGCGTATATAATGATGGTTCCAACTATTCCAGATTTTAAGCAGAGATAGCCTTTCTTGAAAATCTCTATGAATTTATCTTCCTTCTTCTTCAATCATCTAATCAAGTCCATGATTAAAAACCTGATTCCTATTGTAGATCGTAATAAAAATCTAAACAAAATTTGCGTCGAGAGTTGATCGCCAGAATTTCAGAAGTCCGACAACAATGCGGCGGCTTTGCGGTGGCTAGGAATCGACATAATCCCTTAGGTATCACTGATAGTGCCTGCAAGAACTTTAAGTTATGGTTGTGGTACAATACAGTCTATTCAACTCATATATCTCGATCGAATGTGCAATCATTGGTATCGAGAGTTGCAAGTGAATTTGATAACGATGTGTTGTATCTTTGAGTAGTAATAGTGACGTGGTATGTACAACTGAGAAAACGTATTTCCAAAATGCACATGTCTTACTCTGGACAGAGATTCCTCACATTATTAACTCATCGGATCATATAGGATATCTTCACCCATTGGTGAGTGGTGAATCATCGACTATAATACATTGATTTCTATGTATTTCGAAATTACATCCAACCCCACCACATCATGACATTTAATGGAGTAGGTAAACGGATCAAAGTACGTGCTAGTACGTAGAACCTCCACGTTGTCCTAAGTCAAAAAACTAATTGTGTACAACCATAACTACAGACTATTTCACTCGATAGGTGATAACCACTTAGAAAATCCGTTGGAGTGTTGTTCAATGCATCATCAAATGATCATTCATCTGTAAGAATAGACATCTTTATGCCCTTACAAATGAAATATGACGTTTACATCACATATGCTAGTCTCAACCTCGATAGATATTTATCTTTATTTAAGGGACTGAATCAAATAGAAACCAGTTTAGAATATACAGTACGCTTCTTAATAAGTTTCATGATCTTACGTTGAGAGATGGACCTCATGGTACCTATGTATATTCAAAGACTTTATATATGCATGTTACATGTGAGTGGGTCTCATGTGAGACCGTGTCACGGATCTTAATCTGTGAGACGGGTCAACTCTACCCATATTCACAATAAATAGTAAGACTCTTAGCATAAAAAGTAATACTTTTTCATGGATGACCCAAATAAGAGATCCGTCTCACAAATACGACCCGTGAGACCGTCTCACACAAGTTTTTGTCGTTACATGTTATATACATAAAATAAATGTCATAATTGGATAAACCGTAAAATATTATTAAAATAAAGATTGTTTTTATATAAGAATATAAAATTCAAGTCACAAGTTGGCTCGCTGGACACCTACTCTAATACTATGAACATACCAACAATATTTGTCGCCAATATATGAGATACTATCTCGACACTTTGATAAAATAATACTAAAAAAACGAAAAATAAAATCTATCTTATTATACTATAACCAAAATTTAAATATTTAAAAGATTAAGATCTAAATTAGAAATGATCCAATTCAGTTTTCTCGAAAAAAACACATATCATTCATAAACGTGAAATAGAAGCGAGAAGGGGGATTGAATTGATGGAGATATCAGCTTATCTAATAAAATCTAAATATCAAGTTTTTTTATTACGTGTGGGAAAAATCATAATTATTATCGTGGTGTTTAATCAAGTGTGTGTGCCCCCACACACTTTAATTTAATTTAAAATACCAAACATCATTTAATTAATATCTTAGTCAAATTTTAAAACGTGTTCTTGGATATACTCGTACCTCATAATTATCATTGTCTAGCATATCTAACAATTTGGACTTTTGAGGTTAATGGGGGAAATAGTTAAAGGAAAAATATGTTTTGGGTTTTAAGATATAATTTATTTTTTAATTCATAAGGTATTATTAAATATTTGATTAGAGTTTTGTTTTTATAGACTTTTATAGAGATTGATTTTAGATTTGATTTGATATGATTAAAAGAGTTTATTTCATTATAAAATTCATATTTCCATGATTTGTAAAAATTTACTCAAAAGATCATCTCTAAGTCAAGATATCAATATGTATGCGAAGAGACTGCAGAAATACGTGCAGGAAAAAATCGACGATAGTGCGAGGATATAGAAAAATCTACAACAAGATTTTCAGAACATAACCGAGTAAAGATTTTGCATGATCGACTCACGTTGTTTGTTATGTTGTCGTGAAGTGTTGGAGATAATCGAAGACAACACTTGTGTAAAATGTTTGTTTAAGAGTTGTTTGTGGCTCCGGGTTTCAGCGATACAGTTGTTGCATATGTGGTTTTGCTTTTGTTTATTTGAGATTGACTTATTAAGGAAGATAGTTTCTGTTGTTTCACTAATATTGATTTTGTAGACTAATTATAATTTTCTAGTGGATATTTTGTTATGAGGCATCACACAAGTTTTTATACTCGTGTATAATTTATTCTGTCTTATTTTATTCATCAAAATTTAGCTGTGTTTAATTAATATATCCCGATGCATGTTGTGACTAGGTGTTACAACACATGCACACAATTATTTTATTCTAATACACATAATTTTAATATTTTTGTACTTTTATGTTAAACAATTCTTTTAATAGTCATTTTAACTTTATAAGTTATCATGTTTTTTTCATCGTTTAACTCGTTAAAATTGAGTTTTAGTTCGATGAATTTAATTTTAATTGGTTTTTAATTTTATTACGTTGTATGGCTGACATGGTTCGGATATATCGACAATTTTCGTTATCATATCAACATTTTTTTTAGTACCATATGAATATATAAGTGTAATAGGACTAAAAACCGACATAAAAATAAAATTACTGTCTTCTTTTTTTTAGTCGTAATTTTTAATAATCATTGATACAAGATTAACCAACCAAAAAGAAAAATTTCGTTTACCTGCTTCTTTTTTTTATGCTTCATAATTAATTGTCAATTTGCCCAAACAAAAATTCTTAGGTCCTCAAAATATAGGATGATCCCCCGTCCCCCTTCAAAATTAAGATGTTAGGTCTAATTCTCTTTACTTTTATTTTCAATTTTTTTAGAAATATTCTTAAATTTTTTATTAAATGACTTTCTTTTCAAGAATTTGATACTTATTATTTTCTTTTCTGATTTGTTTATTCTTTTAAAACTATTATATAAAGTTAGCCGACTTAGAATAATATGTCAAATTAAAAATGATTTTATTGATTTTTTTAATAGGCCACCTCATCATTGCGATCGCCTAAACTTATGACAACTTGATCAAATGAGTAGTCGAGGAAACTTCTTTAATGGAATCACCAAAAAATAGATATAATATATAAGAATATGTACTTGTATGGCCGATATTGAGTCGGATTTGAATAAAATTTTATATCTTCCGTCTATATTTATATTTATTATATCCATCTTTATCCATATATTCATCGGGTATTCAATTTTACCATCATCTTCATATCTGTTGGAGTATTTGATATTCATACTTTACTCATATCGTATTACCATCTTGAATCTTATTATCTCAATTTGAATTGAGTAAGTTATGGATATTTATTAAATTATTGATAACAATAAAAAAATATATATAAATTAACAAATTAAATATTAAAAATAATTTATCATAACTTCATTATAAAAAAAAATAACATCAACTTTATACTAATAATTTTCTTCATTACATTCGATTAATATTATTCAATAAAAACATATTAAAATTAAGATTTGCATCTCATGCTTGAAAAATATTACTCATTTATTTAATCTGATAAAAAAATTTCCTTCGTATCATTAAAATTAATATATTTAGGAAAAAATATAAGGATCATAAATAAAATAAATCCAAAGTAGAAAAAGTCAAAAAATCAGAAGTTTGTGTTTTAAATTTATCTTTAAAAAAAATTTGAAATGATCAATATCAAGCCAAAGTTGACTCAATTCTATTTGACCAAAAACTTTCTCATATATGCACGCACACAACTCGTTGATTCCCATTGAAAATTCATACATCATCTTCGTACAACCGAAGTCCACAGCCTAAATCTCGATTATAGCCATGTCTTTTTCTACAAACTCAACCACCACCTCCGCCGCCGCGGATCGAAGCGGAGGCGACCCAATCACGGCCATCCACCCAGATATTATCCAAACCCACATCCTCAACAGACTCGACGGCGCCACTCTCGCCTCAACCAGCTGCGCTTCCTCGCAATTCCTTGCCTTATGCGGCGACGATCAATTATGGCGGGACATCTGCAACTCCACCTGGCCATCCACAACCGACCCCCGCGTCCTCCGTGCCATCTCCGCCTTCCCCTCGGCCCACCGCTCGTTCTACTCTGACTCCTTTCCCTCCACCACCCACCATCAACATCCGAAGCAACCCCGTTTATCAGAGACGTTGGAGTTAATCTCCGCCGTTGACATCTACTGCGACGATCAGTTGATATACTCGAAAGTATTGGAAACGGAGACCGTATCGAATTGGTTTTTAAGCTTTCCTTTAAGCCTAGAGCTTCTGGACGCGAAGGAGATGGTCCCAACGCCATTGAAATTCGAAAGCGAAAACGGCGCGTGCACGTCCCTCGCGGAAGAACACTTGAGAGTAAGCTGGATTTTGATCGACCCCAACAACAAAAGGGCGGTCAACGTCGCGAGCCACAAGGCGGTGTACTCCCGGATGCACTGGTCCAACGGCGACATACAACTGCGATACGCCACGGTGGCAGCCGTAGCCACCGGGGAACTGGTTCAATGCGCTGTGGTGGTCACCTGCGGCGGGAAAGAGGGAGGGGAATTACACGTGAAGGAAGTGAAAATGCAGGTCGAGGACATGGAGGGTAGAACTCTCAGCGGGAGGGATAGTTTGGAGATTCTACAGGCCGCCATGGAAGGGCCGAGAAGGAGAATCGAATGTAAAAGGGAGAAAGATATTTATGAACTGTTCTCGAGGAAGAAGGTGCAGTACAGAGAGAAGGAACAGAGGAGGGAAACGGGTTTGGATATGATTTGTATAGTTATCGGATTATCCATTTTCTTTGCAATTTGGATCTTTTTTTTGTGGAGATAAAATTATGTGATTAATATACCTAAATATATGTGTATCGAAAAAAAATAAAATAAAATAAAATAAATATACTTCACATTTATAATAAATTATTTTTCTTTATGTATCATGTATGTATGATAACTATGTCAAAGAGATCAATATATATGTTTGTGTTTTATTAAGAAAACAAATGACGGAACATCCAT
Organism: Primulina huaijiensis; assembly: GCF_012295235.1. NCBI lineage: Eukaryota > Viridiplantae > Streptophyta > Magnoliopsida > Lamiales > Gesneriaceae > Primulina > Primulina huaijiensis. The sequence continues at coordinate 14,155,541 of NC_133311.1, read as the reverse complement.
AATTTATAGTTTATGACTAGATTTTCGGTTTGATATTCAATTATAACAAATTTATATTTCTATTAAAAAATATTGAAATTTTAAAATTAGCCTCAAACTACAATTGTTTTTCAACAATTTATAATTTCATCTAGCTCTCGAATGATCATGAAAAGCAGAGGAAAATGAATAAAAAGGAAAAAAAAAAAAAGAAAAGAAAAAGAGGACATGTATGTTCAAATGATTTATATGCTTAAAATTCAAGATCGGATTAAAGTCAAGAATTTTTCTTTGAATTTCAATTTTTGTAATAAATTATGCTTGGATCTAAATTTGAGTTTGAAAAACTTAAAACATTAGACTTGAGAGTTGTTTTTCACACCAAACTAATAGATTTCCAAATAATTCGTGGTTTGCCTCACTTTAAATTTTGTTGAGTTACTGTTTAAAAGTCAATAGTAACTGTATTTTGATAAACATGTTGATGATTGAAGATGACAATAATCAGCAGTAAAACGAGGTTAGTGTTGGACATTATTTTTTTAAGAAGATTTTTCTTCGTTTTTGGTCCTTCGGCAGTGACAATCTTCTTCTAAGATATAACAATTTTATTTGTGATAACAGCACAACAAATCACAAATTCGATAACTATGAAATAGTATAATCTCTCCATGTTTATTAAAGAGAAAGTGCAGACACAATATGAATGTAATCAGAAAAAAGTGTGTTGAAAATGATTTTTGATCCTCTATTTAATGTTGTTAATATGAAAGGACACGTTGTTTCATCATGTTTGGAGTTTATTGGTCCAGAAGTCTAATGAAAAACATTGAAGGAGAATATTTTGACTGCTTTAAACCATGAAAACTCGTATCAGTTGCTAAACAACACTTCCGGTGCCTACGCACCTATTTTTTTGCCTGGGCTTTGTACCAGCAGAGCGCCAGCAAAATCCAAGTTGTTCATGAGGTGCTGGGGTGCCTTGCCTATGGCTTGGTAAATCCAGGTCGCACATGGGGGCTAGGGCCCGTTGTCTGGGAAATTCTCAAGAAGATTTTAGTCGCAGGTTTTTATCTTTGTTTTTTTGTTTGAGTTTTCTTACTTTTTCTTTTGCTTGATAATTCATTAAACCTAAAACATTATAACAATCCATCACATGAATGAAATTAATACATAGATGCATATGATGTCAAAAAAGAGATTACATGAAAAAATATCGCATCACGAATATATATCTTTGTCTTTGAACCTTTCTTAGCAGAATACTATAGGACTTACTAGACCACAAAGTGAACAATATGTTTTGAACTTCTTGGTGGTTTTTGTAAAATTACACCACAGTGCTCATACGATAACTTCTCTATCATTTCCTTTTTGTTTTTTTGGTTGTGTCTGTTTTGGTCATAGAACACATCTAGGTTCATAAGTGTTTCGTTGAGGCAATTCATCCTAACACTTACATAAGTAGCTTCCTTTTAAAAGTATCATACCATACTCAATATTATCAATCAAAAGAATCATTAAAAGTACAAAATTTATCTTTAAATATTTTTAAGTAACAACACTCTTCGTCTTAAAAATGAGAAATGAATAATTCTCGAGTGCTAGCTCAAATCTACATAATTTAGTTGTCCCATTGAACCAAGATTTTGAGATCTCTGATCAACAAGGTTGTATTATCATTTTGAAAACTTTATTTTGTAGGTTTTTATCCTTATTTGCTCTTGACAAGCTATACATTTGATCTTCATTCAAGGCTTTTTTAAACAGATCTGCTAACTTATTATTTGATTTGACATAATCAATAGTTATAACTTCATTTGAGATCAATTGTCTTATAGTATTATGTCTTCGAAGAATATGTCGACACTTACAATTATACACATTATTATGTGCCCTTGCAACATTCGAATGACTGTCACAACGTATCATTATTTCAGGCACTTGTTTTCTCGAACAAAAAATATCCTCTAGAAAGTTGTGAAGCTATTATGCTTCTTCCGCAGCTTTATCTAGAGCTATAAATTTAGATTCCAGTGTGTATCTATCTAGCGATAAAAGTTTGTTTGGATGACCCCCAAAAGACTGCATAACCACCAATATTAGAAACATAGCCAGTGATGGATTTAGATTCTTTGGTGTCAAGAATCAATTTTGCACCACTATATCCCTCTAGAATCGTGGATATTTAGTATATTGCAATCCATACTCCAAGATGTGTCTTAAATATTTAAGCATCCTTGTCAAAGACTTCCAAAGAACCTCATTTGAGTTACTCGGGAATCGAATCAACTTATATATTGCACAAGCCATGTCTGGTCGAGTACAATTTGTGATGTATATAAAGGTTCCAATAATTCTAAATTATTTCAGCTGGGAAACTAGTTCCTCGTGATTCTTACTCAAATGGACACTCATGTCCATAGGTTTCTATATTGGGGATGAGTCATATAATTTTTAATACTGTCTCAATATAATACCATTGAGATATGACGATTGCATATGAAGTCATAGTGATCTTGATCCTAGTATGACATCAACATTTTCCTGATGTCAAATCTAACTTCAACTTATTTTTTCTTGAGACTTCTACATGATGACTCCTATAGGGCTGTCATGGAAAATGGACAATTCATCTTATGATTTAATAATGAATTGATTTGGTAGAATAAAAATGAGGATGTGATTCCTGGTTGGATTCAATGATGAATTTATTTATTTTTTTATTTTGCATATTTGATTTTTGAGATATACTCTTATAATTGTCGTGAATATTAAACAATTCTTTATTTCATAATTATTTGTTTTTCTTCTTATAAAACACAAAACTCATTAACATTTTAATTTTGTGAGACATGTATTTTATTTGAGTCATCCATGAAAAAAATATATAAATTTTTATTGTAAATTTGAGCATCGATGATCCGTCTTACAGAGTCTCATGAATAAAAATTCGTGAGACTGTCTCACAAGAGACCTTTTCTCTATAAAATTAGGACGTAGCTGAATATTTAATTTCGAAACAATTTATTTCGTAGAATTTAAATTGATATTTAGATGCTATGTTTGATTTTTTTTATTTTAACAATTTATTTTGTGTTAATTAACTATAGTTAATTAATTATATAAGAGTTTATATATTTTGTATTAATCAAATATATAGTTGAAATTGTATGAGAAAATATATTATAAAGTTAATTTTTATTTTATGGCTTTTTAATAATGTGAATGATATGGTTAAAAATTTGATTTATGTAAAAAATTATAAAATTTATTTTAATAAAATTTTCAAATTCTAATCTTTTTTTCCAAAAAAATTAATTTCTAAATAACAATTTTAAATTTCTAATCAAAGACAAAATAAATTCTAAATCGATCCAAATCCAAATTTTCCCGTTTTGCTGTACATACTTGAGCCTAGATAGGATTTGGGGGCAAATTCATCCCACAAGTACCAATGTTCTCCAAACCGGACCGGACCGGCCGGTCGGACCGGTTCAACCGCGAACCGACCTCCAGACCGGTCCGGAGATAAATAAAAACCCGGAAAACAGGTTTAACCGGAAAAAACCGGTTAAAACCCGGAAAAACCGGAACAAACGGAAAAATTTTTTAACAAATTTTTGCTTTCTGTTTGCTAAACATGTATTATTTTAATTTTTTAAAAAATATTTAGATAAAGGTGTTGGTGAAATGCAAGAAACATCTTCTTTGGACTTGGAAGAACTTTTGGATGGTGGGGATGAAGATGATAATGACTACGAAAGAACACTTCAAGAATTGGATGCGGTGTGGGCATCAAAGGATGCAACTTGAAAGTTGAAACTGGATGTTTGATACTTTTTTGTATAAGAAACTTGATGTTTGCTACTTTTTTGTATAATTAAACTTGATGTTTTCTTGGGCACTTAAACTTGGTCATCACTATTTGGTTACATGTTAGGTGTAATTTGGATTTTTGAATTTGAAAAGTGATGTTTATTTGGATATTTGTTGTAATTTTCATCTTAAAAATTAAGTAAAAACTATAAAAACATAAATAATCAATATTTTACTATTTTATTTATTATATAAAATAAATAAAATATTAATTTTATTGATCCGGTTCGATCGTTCGGTTGAACCGGTTGAACTAGTTGAACCAATTTTTTAAAGCTTGACCAGTTCGATTAACGGATCGATTATAAAAACACTGACAAGTACACCCCCACACCCCTATGTGAACTACCGACTCAGAGACCAGAGACAAGCAATGTCGGCAGCGAGGATTACGCCGTCAACGGCTCTGTGCACCACCATCAATCACCTCGCTGTCTACTGTATCCCGACCCGAATCCTCTTCACCCGACACAGGAACCGGGCCTTTACAATTTGCTCGAAAGCATCCGATCCGCTTGAAGTCTGCGCCAAAGAGTCAGTCACAACTCCCAATAGGCTTGGAGACTGTAAGTTGCTATTCGCAAGTTTTTTTATTTATTATTGGTTTGTTTCATCATCTTTTGATGATCAAATTTTACAGTATTATAAACTGGCTTTGAAATTGTTGCGTTTAGCGAGAAATTTGTGTTAAGACTGCTAATTTTTTAGCTTCGCTCAATTAACTATGTTGAAACTCATTAGTATTGTAATTAATTAAGCTATCTTAGTTGCTCAGGGCAAAAAAATTGAAAGTGAGTTGTGCAAGTTTAAATGGGACAGTGTGATACAATTCGGATTGTGAATGAGTTGTTATTTTGATTCGGGACAAGGAATCATGGTTTGTACTTTGTAGCAACAATTCTGATGCAATTGTAATATCTCAGAGAGTCGTTTTGATGTATAAAAATTAAAATTCCACTAATACTATTCCATTTTTTGGTGATTACAATAAGAATTAGGTGCGAGTTCATGCCATCCTGAATTGTCTCACCCGTTTTAGCACAATTTTCGGCTATGTTCCATGGATACGGGTACGGGTATCATATCGATACGATACGGATACGGCGATACGACAAATTTTGAAAATGTAAGACACGATATGACTAGGATACAACAATTATTAAAAAATATATAAATATTATATATATATATACATATATACATATTATTATATGCTACAATATATTTATATATGATTATATATATATGGTATTAAAAATTAAAAATTGTAGAGATATAAATATATTGTAGCATATTTATGTAAATATATACAATGTACATATTCATAGCAGTGATCTAAAAAGAAAAAACCAAAAAAAAAATTTTTTTGCCGAAACGTGTCTGCGGCTTGTCTTCGACGTGTCTGACTGGTCAACCCTAAAAAGTCAACGACATGGATTTTTTCGTATCCAACACGCGCGATATATAGCCCAGACTAGAAATTTAGCGTGGTGAGAAAGTGATTGTTCTTAGTTAAGGAAAGCGATGAACTCAAGATTTTTTGTATTGAAGCCATAAATAATCCTGATTCCTGCAACTATTTCAAAAGTTCTTATATGATTTATTGAAAAGTGTTGTTGTGTATGTGGTTATTTAATTTTGAAAGCATAGAGATCTTTCTTTCTTTGTGGAATATTAAATTCATGTTAATTATACTTCCCTTGATTTCAATTTATCATGTCATTTTAACATTGGTTTCAGGCCCATTTGCACAAAGAGTTTTGCTTACATTGGAGGAAAAGAGCCTTCCTTATGATTTGAAATTGGTTAATCTCGCTAATAAACCAGATTGGTACTGCAAATAGTTTACAATCATGGTGCTATGTATTTGCGTTCATTTATGTTTCTTTATAGCGCTTCTTTTAATTCCTTTTCCTACCAATGTTCTCAACTATTTTTAAAGGTTCTTAAAAATAAGTCCAGAGGGCAAAGTTCCAGTGATAAAGATTGACGAGCAGTGGATTCCAGATTCTGATGTTATTACACAGGCGCTCGAAGAAAGGTTCCCTGAGCCATCATTGGCTACGCCAGTCGAGAAGGCTTCAGTGTATGACACATCTTTTTGTTCTTAATTTTCATAAAGGTTGTTTCTATATTTACATATACTTGACAAAAAAAACCGAATCTTTTTATTTTGGCTCTTGGAACTTCTTCAAAATCTGAGTAATTAGCCTTAACCATGTGTAGAGGTTTTAGCTTAACATTTAGGACTTTTTGATAACATATGCTGCATTTTTTGTTATGTTATTTCCCTGGAACATTACTTTTTTCCCCTGTGCTTGTGCTATATAATAATAACATGGATGTTGTAATTCAACTATCTTTTCCTATACCTCTACAAATTATTGTAGTGGTTCGAAGATCTTCTCTACATTCATTGCTTTTCTTAAGAGCAAGGACTCCAGTGATGGAACCGAGCAGACCTTACTTAGTGAACTGACTGCTTTCAATGATTATATTGAAAAAAATGTAAGTAACCCATTTTTTTTTTTTTGGTATGCATATGCATGATTTATCACGTCATACCAGATTGTTAGTACGGGCACTCGGGCAGCTAATTGAGAGATTAGGAGAAGAACATTGATTGACAGCAATATGAGTGTCAAGTTGTTAACTTCAATACCTAATTCCTACGTGAAGAATGATGTAATAGTTTTAGGTTTGATAAGTGATGTGATGTGATGTAAGTAACCCATTTTTTTTTTGGTATGCATATGCATGATTTATCACGTCATACCAGATTGTTAGTACGGGCACTCGGGCAGCTAATTGAGAGATTAGGAGAAGAACATTGATTGACAGCAATATGGGTGTCAAGTTGTTAACTTCAATACCTAATTCCTACTTGAAGAATGATGTAATAGTTTTAGGTTTGAGAAGTGATGTGATGTGGGAAAAAGGTTAGGTTTTCAGAAATTATGATGTGAGATGAGGAGAAGACAGAAGGAAGCAAGAGAAGCTAATGAAATGGGCTTTGATCAAAATGAAATGAATTGTCGTAGATGTGATGGGATTTAAAAATGTCGAAGTAGTAGTGTGGGGATAAATTTTCTCAGAATGTTGTACAAATAGTTCACAGGGAGAATTAGAGGTGAAACAAACACACCTCTCTGCTGGTAGCACTTGAAGCATATCCTTTTCTTATCATCCTGTTTGATGCCTGATATCATGCATTATTTTCAACATTTGGTATTATGGCATGGTATTGCATCCAAGGTTTAATCATGGCATTACAGACGTTTTAATTTTCGTCATATAGGGTCCTTTTATCAACGGAAAAGAGGTTTCAGCAGCAGACTTGTCACTTGGACCGAAGCTTTACCATCTTGAAATTGCCTTGGGGCACTTTAAGAATTGGTCTGTCCCAGATTCTCTTACATATCTCAAGTCATACATGAAGGTATGCTTTATGCCGCCATAAGCATAGTTATTAAATATTAGCAATTCAACCAAGCTCTCCATCATTATAAAATATGAGTTACCAAGATGAAATTTTGGCCAATTTTGGAAACTTCTATGTTCATGTCCCATAGTAGAGCTAAAGGAGGGTGACAAGGACGGTCGTCCTCTCACTTTTAAATTTTCCTACGCATGAACATAATTACGATTTTCGTCTCCCTTAATTTTTTTGAGTTTTAGTTTCATATTTCCTTCATGAAACCTCCGACTCTGCCACTGTCCATGAGTTCGAGCAAGAGTCCGTTTTCGATGGTTTCACTTTTTCTTTGTTCCGCTGGCATTCTTGTTCTTCTCGATCAACGTTAGTAAAATAACATTTTCTTGCCATGTTTTGTTCTTTGCAATGCCACCAGACTATATTTTCCTTAGATTCCTTCGTCAAAACACGAGCACTGACAGAAGACGTCATCGAGGGGTGGCGACCAAAAGTCGCAGGTTGATTGGCAACCTCCAGCTTGTAGTCGCATTTCCTACTCTTCCCTCAACAGAATGTTCTTTTTTCTTTTATTTGAAAATCTCAACAGAAATGTTATTCTAGCTAATCTTGGTACATATGTTTATTTCATTTTGCATGGCTTTCAAATTTAAGTAGTACAAAGTTTTGTTTTCCGGATTGTCACAAAAACTGTAATGATCTCACCACATCTATAGATCGAGTAATTATCTATCTCACAGATATAGACATAAGACCGTCTCAAGACATAATCAAAATTTAATTTAGCGATTGGTTTTTTTTTTAAATAAAGATTTAATTTCGATGTCCAACTCTATAATCTTACTATTTAATTAGAGTGGAAACATTTACTAATTAATTTTTAATTGATTTGATGAAATTTTATTTCAAATTATAATTATCTCTCATCATATGACTTTATAGGTAAAACTTGTTTTTTCACTAAAATTTAATCATGTATCTTTGCTCTAATATAATGATATATTAGTATCCTTTGACACGCCATATATGCATAGCAAAAGTTTTTTGTTTGAATAAAAAAATTTAGAGATCAATTAAAGTTAAAAATCATAAAGATTTATTTTTATATGATTTTGGTTTTTTATAATAATTTTAGATGAAAGATGGTACAATTATTTGAATTCGGATAAGATTTTGATAGAATTCGGACAGATTTGCTTTCTAATTAATTCTATATGTACAACCAAATTCATACAACACAAAAAAAATTTAATACAAGCATTATATTTATCAAAATCTCACGATAAATTCAATACAAAATCTCACGAAATAATAACAAATTCTCACGATATAATAGCAAAATTTCACGATATAATTGTTGTAAATATCGTTGTACGATATGTTAGTTGTACCTATAACATTTTTCAATTAATTTACGGCAATAGATTTTTTTTTCTCTTTAATATCAAATGTTAAATAAATTTAGGTATATTTGGTATTAAATAAAAAGGCGGACCATGCCAAATGTCTTAAATTTAATGATATAATATAGAAGTATAGATTAATAGTTTGGATACTAAGAAAATTTTATTAAAATTTGAAACATAGACTAAAACTTTATTGTACTCTAAAAATATCAAAGTTTTAAATCAAAGCAAAATTTGAATATTTAGTGGATCAAAATGTAATACTGGAAAAATGTATTGATAAAAGTACCTTTAACTCTCACTATGTATTTATTTTTGGCAAAAATAAAAATAAAGATTTCCAATTTCTGAGAAGACTCAAAATATTTAATGAATATTCAATAAAATTTTAAATATATGTAAATTATTTGGTGCACTTTAATAAATCTAGGAGTGGATCTCATGTAAGACCGTCTCACGGATCTTAATCTGTGAGACGGGTCAACCCTACCCATATTCACAATATAAAGTAATACTCTTAGCATAAAAAGTAATACTTTTTCATGGATGACCCAAATAAGAGATCTGTCTCACAAATACGACCCGTGAGAACGTCTCACATAAGTTTTTGACTAAATCTAGTGTCACATATTAATTTATTTATAATTATATCTGTTAAAAAATATGAGTTGTAATATTTGAATGTTGAAAATAAGAAAGCTGAATGCTGAAAATAAGAGTTGTAAATATTTAAAATTAGTGTGTGAATATGTATTTAATGATGTATTTATTTTTGGATTATTTCCAAAGATATTCTATAAATAGGTCTCTCAATGTGTGAAGAAAATCACAATTGAGTAGAGAGAAAATTTTATAAAGTGTGTATTTTGGTAAATTTTGAGAGTTTGAGATTTTTACTTTTTACGGTAAATTTTTACTTTTAACACGTTAACAGCACGATATTCGAAAGTTATGTTCTCCATATTTTTCCAAGCTCCAAAACACAAGAACAAGGTAACCATATTCAAAAGTAAGAATATTTTTTTACTGTTTATTTATTTTTATTGCGTATATATTTAATGTATAATATCATGTTATTATATAAAAGGAGTTTATGACACCTCATTATAATAATGTGATGTTATTACACTGCTTATATAATTTTATTGTGTTACTATTTAATTATTGTATATATATACTTGAATAATATCATGTTATTATATAAAAGAAGTCTATAACACCTCATTATAATAACGTAATGTGATTATTTCACTATTTATATATTTTTATTGTGTTATATAATAATTATATATATTTGTATAATGTCACAATATTACATAAAAAGAGTCCCTGACACCTCATTATAATATTGTGACATGATATACATAATTATTTAAAAATGATTAACATTATATACATCATATTATTACCATAAAATTTACATATACATACATTTATTTTTTAAGAATTTGTAACGGTCATAAACGACTAGTTTTTACCCTATAAATATGACTTCACAAACACATTCAATCACTCCAAACTTATTCTTCATCCCTAAAAATTTTTTTCATCAAAATTTTTGAAGAAGAAGAAGATGGCTCTTTCAAGGTTATTTTGTATAATTATTTTGGTTATTATACTCATTAGTCTTGTATTTATCGGAGAATATCTGCATCATGTTTTTGCTTTATTTCTAAGAATGATTGTACTTATAATCTATCTGTTACTTTTTATTGCCATATTAATAAATTTAGATCCTAACTAATAAAATGCATTGTTATTTTTATAGTAACACCATGTCAAACTTGACAAAGCTCGAATTTGTTGCGCTCGACATTACAGGAAAAAATTATACGCCATGGACTCTCGATGTAGAAATGCATCTTGAGTCATTGGATCTAAGCGATACCATTAAAGAAAATGTATCTCTTCATCACAAGAAAAAGCAAAAGCTATAATATTTTTGCTTCGACATTTTGATGAAGGTTTAAAATGTGAATATCTTATCGAAAAAGATCCCATGGCTCTGTGGAAAGGATTAAAAGAAAGATTTGAACATATAAGGGAAGTTATACTTCCGACCGCCCGTGATGAATGGAATATGTTGAGATTCCAAGATTTTAAGAAAGTAAGTGATTACAATTCGACGATGTATCGAATAATCTCGCAATTAAAATTTTGAGGACATGAAGTTACGGAATCGGAAATGCTTGAAAAAACATTTTCCACGTTTCACGCATCAAATATAACTCTACAGCAACAATATAAAGTGCGTGGATTTGCGAGATATTCTTAACTTATCGCGTGTCTTCTTGTGGCAGAAAAGAACAATGAGCTGCTAATGAGAAATCATCAGTCCCGACTCACTGGATCAACAGCATTTTCAGAAGTAAATGTTGTAAGTAAAAATGAATTTAAACCTAGAAACCAAAATCAAATTCAGAGACAAGGTCGTGGTCGTGGTCGTGGTCGTGGAGGTGGACGAGGAAGTGGTCGTGGTCGTGGCCATGGTTTTGAAAACAATCGAGATAGTTATTTTTATAACTCATCTCGAAAAGACGTCACAAACCACCCACTGAAAAGGCATCATGAGAACATGAGTTGTAATGAAAATCACTCAAAACGATTTGAAAGTTCTTGTTTTAGATGCGGCACTCCAGGACATTGGTTTCATATTTGTCGAGCTCCCGAGCACCTTTGCAAGCTCTATAAAGAATCTATAAAGGGGAAAGAAAAAGAGACCAACTTCACTGAACACAGTGGCCGTTTGAGTGATTCAACTCATTTTGATACTGCAGATTTTCTGAATGATTTATCTGGAAATGATCAATATGCTGGTGGAATAGAAATGAAAAATATTGATGCTGCAGATTTTCTTAACGATTTATCTGAAAATGAACAATATATTGGTGGAATGTAAATGTAAAATAATTTATTTTTCATGTATTCATGTAATAATGTTTTATTGTACAATTACGATATGTGTTATATTTTTCAATAAATTACATATGTATTGTCAGTAATTTTTTCATTGCATATTTTTTTTGAAATTCAAATATGGAAAATGCTATGAACAAGGCTAAACAAGGAACTAATCCTATGGAAGTTTGCATACCTGATAGTGGTACAACGCACACTATTATCCGAGATAAAAGATATTTCTTGGAACTAAAACCAACAAAAAACAATGGTGAATACAATATCAGGTCCTGTAGACTTGATAAAAGGTTGTGGTAAAACACATTTTTTGTTACCTAATGGTACAAAATTTTTGATAAATGATTCTTTGTGTTCACCACAATCGAAAAGAAATTTGTTGAGTTTTAATGACATATATTCTCATAGGTATGATACTCAGACAATAAATGAAAGAAATGAGAAATATATTTGTCTTACCACATATAAATCAGGAAAGAAATATGTAGTTAAAAAACTATCAATGCTCCCTACTGGATTGCATTATTGATTATACATATATTAGTCCAATTGAATCAAATATAGTAGTTGATAATTCTTCAATACTGATCAATTGGCATAATCGATTAGGACATCCTGGTTCAACAATGATGCGAAAAATTATAGAAAATACATATGGTCATCAGGTGAAAGACCAGAAGATCTTTCAAAATAATAAGTTTCAATGCAAAGCATGTTCTCTTGGAAAACTTATTGTAAGACCATCACTAGCTAAAATCCAAAATGAATCACCTATGTTTCTTGAACATATTCAGGGTGATATTTGTGGGCCAATTCATCCACCATGTGGACAATTTAGATATTTTATGGTATTGATCGATGTCTCCAGCAGATGGTCACATTTATGTTTATTATCAACTCGGAATGTGACATTTGCAAGATTACTTGCTCAAATAATAAAATTGCGGAATCAATTTCCCGATCATACAATCAAGAAAATTAGACTTGATAATGCTGGTGAATTTACTTCTCAGACTTTCAATGATTATTTTATGTCAATGAGAATCACTGTTGAGCATCATGTTGCTCATGTACAGACACAAAATGGATTAGTTGAATCATTGATTAAACGTCTACAACTAATTGCTAGACCAATGATTATGAAAACAAAACTCCATGTTTCTATATGGGGACATGCAATTTTACATGCTGCTACATTAATTCCCATCAGACCAAGGGCATATCATAAATACTTTCAATTACAGCTTGTATTTGGCAAAGAACCAGACATTTCTCATTTGAAAATTTTTGGATATATGATATATGTGCCTATTGCACCGCCTCAACGAACGAAAATGGACCACAAAGAAAGATCGGAATTTATATCGGTTATGATAGCCCATCAATCATTCGATATCTTGAGCCTCAAACAGACGACGTGTTTACAGCACGTTTTGCTGATTGTCATTTTAACGAGGAAATCTTCCCAATGTTAGGGAGAGAAAAGAAAAATATCGAAAAAAAATTACATGGTATACATCATCATTGTTACATCTGGATCCAAGAACTAAAAAATGTGAAAAATATGTATAGCAAATTGTGCACTTGCAAAGAATAACAAATCAGTTACCAGATGCATTTGCAGATACAAAAGAGGTAACTAAATCATATATACATGATGCTAATGCCCCTGCTCGAATTGAAATTCCAAAGAAACAAATTGAAGACACTCATGATGTCATTAAACGCTTGAAGCGTGGAAGGCCAATCGATTCCAAGGATAAAAATCTTCGAAAAAGAGAAAGCATGGAGAAACTCGATGATCACAAAATAGAGAATGATATTCCAGCAGAAATACATGATGATGAAAATATTCCGTCAGAACCACAAACTGATGAGAATCGTGAAATCTCTATCAATTATATTAATACTGGAAAAATATGGAAGTGAAAAGATATAAAAGAAATTGATGAGATATTTTCTTATAATGTGGGATTTGACATCATAAATGACAATGAATATCATGAACCAAAATCATTTGGTGTATGTAAAAATCGACATGACTGGATAAAATGGAAAGTCGTCATCCAAGTTGAATTGGATTCGCTAAATAAACGTAACGTTTTTGGGCATATAGTCCTTACACTGAAGGTGTAAAACCTGTTAGGTACAAATGGGTCTTTATTCGAAAGCGAAATGAGAAAAATGAAATAATAAGATATAATGCTCGACTTGTTGCACGAGGTTTTTCTCAAAGACCTGGAATTGATTATGAAGAAACATATTCTCCTGTTATGGATGCAATTACGTTTCGGTATTTGATTAGTTTGGCAGTATCTGAAAATTTAGAAATGTGTCTTATGAATGTTGTCACAGCTTACTTATACGGATCACTCAATAATAATATATATATATGAAAATCCCTGAAGGGTTTAAGATGCCTGAAGCACAAAGTTCAAAACCCAGAGAATGATATTTTGTGAAATTGCAAATATCATTATATGGGTTAAAGCAATCAGGTCGAATGTAGTATAATCGGCTAAGTGAACACTTAATGAAAAAGAGATATATAAACAATTCAATATGCCCTTGCGTTTTCATGAAAAAAACAACATCCGGATGCTTAATTATCGCCCTATATGTTGATTATTTAAACATAATTGAAACGAATAAGGAAATTCAAGAAGTTGTGTCGTACTTAAAGGAAGAATTTGAAATGAAAGACTTTGGAAAAACAAAGTATTATCTGGGTTTGCAAATTGAACAAAAAGAATGTGGAATATTTGTTCACCAGTCAAATTATACAGAAAATGTCCTTAAACATTTTAATATGGATAAATCAAATCATTTAAGTACTCCAATGGTTGTTGGATCACTAAACATAGAAAAGGATCCATTCCGTTCGTGTGAAGATGATGAAGTTATTCTTGGTCCAGAAATATCATATCTAATTGCTATCAGTGCCCTTATGTATCTTGTAAATTGCACAAGACCTGATATATCTTTTGCTATAAATTTATTGGCAAGATTTAGTTCATATCCAACAAAAAGACACTGGAACGGAATTAAACATATATTCTGTTATCTACGAGAAACGACAGACTTGGGATTTTTGTATTCAAAAGATACCAATCAAAGCATAATTGGTTATGTTGATGCTGGGTATTCATCTGATCCACACAAGGCACATTCCCAAACCGGATATGTATTTACTCGTGGAGGCACTGCAATTTTTTGGCGTTCACAGAAACAAACACTTGTAACAACTTCATCAAATCACGCTGAGATTATTGTACTACATTAAGCAAGCTGTGAATGTGTGTGGCTAAAATCAATAACCGAACATATCCAAACCTCATGCGGATTATCATTCGACAAGAAGCCCGTGACACTATATGAAGATAATGATGCATGTGTTGCTCAAATGAAAGAAGGATACATAAAATGCGACAGAACTAAATATATTCCCCCTAAGTTCTTCGCATTCACACAAGAGCTTGAGAAGAATAAATATATTGATATTCGTTACATTCAATCAAGTAAAAATTTATCAGATCTTTTCACAAAGGCACTTCCTACGACAATATTCAGAAAGCATATATATAATATTGGGATGCGCAAATCTACAAAATTTGTGAAGAATCATTCGTGTTAACATGAGGGAGAGTTTATGTGACTGCACTATTTTTCCCTTACTATGGTTTTTATCCCAATAGGTTTTTCCTAGTAAGGTTTTTAACTAGGCAGTATAAAAAACGTAATGAAGACAATCATTGTATCATGATCATCATCACAAGGGGGAATGTTGAAAAATATGAGTTGTAATATTTGAATGTTGAAAATAAGAAAGTTGAATGTTGAAAATAAGAGTAGTAAATATTTAAAATTAGTGTGTGATAATATATGTAATGATGTATTTATTTTTGGATTATTTCCAAAGAGATTCTATAAATAGGTCTCTCAATGTGTGAAGAAAATCACAATTGAGNTGGACTCCCTCACTTCCATCACCTTGTCCCGACTCCCATCCAGAGGAACATGGGATGAGAATTGTCCTCTGCCCCTAGCCTTATCATCCTCCCTCTCGGCCGCGCCTCTCTTCCTACTTCCTCTTTCCGCTCCTTCAACTCTACTTCTCCCAGGTCGCTGCTCCATCCTCTTATGCCGTTGGGCTTCTTCGAGATTTACATATTTTTCCGCCCGAGATAACAGATCATCATAACTTGATGGAGGTTTCTTCACTAACGATTTAAAGAACTCTCCTCCTCTAAGTCCCTGGGTAAAGGCACTTATCATGATGTCAGGAGTGGCCGCTGGTATCTCCAACGCTGCATTGTTGAAATGCTGGACAAACTCTCGCAAAGTTTCAGCTTCTTGTTGTTTCACCACAAACAGGCTCAAATAGTTTTTTTGGTGTTTTTTGCTGCTAGCAAATCTGTGCAAGAAAGCAGCGGAAAAATCCTCGAAAGATCGTATGGAGTTGGGCTGCAAGGTGTTAAACCATTGCTGGGCTGACCTCACCAACGTGCCCAGAAACACCCTGCACTTGACCCCATCTGAATATTGATGTAACAGGGCCGCATTCTCAAACCTCCCCAAGTGTTCCTCGGGGTCAGTATGTCCATCGTACTCACCCACATTCGACTGTCGAAAATTTGGAGGAAGCCCTTCTTCTAAAATGGCTAGTGAAAAAGGACTTCCTCTCTTGGGTTTCGGCGCTCTGCTTCCCAACTGCTGCCTCAACATCTGTATTTCCTTCCACATTTCTCCCATCTCACTAATCTCCCCCCTTTGGTGGGGCTGTGGCTCTTCAACCCTGCTCTGGTGGCCCTAGCATCTTCCTCACGCTCCTGACGGGCTGCCTGTTCCTCTACAAACACAGACTCTTGATTCCTTTTCATGGCCTCATCCACTGTCCGGGCTATAAATTGGCCCAGCTGTTCCAGGGTCAAGTTCCCCACGTTCTCATTAGGACGGGTTTGTTCGACCCTTGTCTCGTGAAGGGGCTGCTCGGCTCTTGTCTCTTGATGAGGTTGTTCCTGTCTCGTCTCCACATGAGATGATTCAGGTTCCCTCTGAGGACGCGATGATGCTGAGGTAGCTCTTCTACTTCCTTTCTTGCCTACCATCTCTACGTCTCAACTCAAGATTTCCCACAGACGGCGCCAAGTGATACTCACGGGAAATTCAGAGTCCGATTCTGGCGAGGGTTACTAATCCAGACGCAGGTTTGAAATTGTCTTGAGCCTGAAATCACAAATAAGACCGTTAGAAGGGGGCCAGGAGGGTGTCCTGGCGTAGCCCCTCCGACGCTCAAGTCAGAGACTGAGGATATATGGGGGGAGCAGCTAAGGGTGCTGCTGAAAACTATATATTGAATCCATAATCATACGCTCAAACCTGGTATTTATAGGAGAATACCTGGGCTGCTCATGGGCCCTTCACCTGTGGGCCGTAGAGATGGGCCGGCAGTTTGGGCCTGATCTTGATGGGCTCATCCATGGGGTATCACTGAATAAAAAAGGAAGTTATCATTTGGAAAATATCTTGTGCATTATAAATACGAGCCTCGATCGAATCAGGATTGACACGGTGCATATTTACAAGAAAAAGTATCACTTTTGACCCCCAAAAAAAAATATTTTTTTATGGACAAGGTCAGGTTGGAGATCTGTCTCACAAAATTGATCCATTAAACGGTCTCATAAGAGTTTTTATGTTTATTATGATAGTAAAGATGGGCATTTATTAAATATAAATTTTAGCTCGATTAATATTTCGTAATGGTTTTTCTCCATTTTGAGGTTAATTCTCCGCCTCCGCCCTTCCATGGCTGCCTGCAAAATCCCCACACCTTCCTTCCCACTTAGAGTTCTCCCTTCACCGTCCTCGGTATGCATAGGGATGGAAACGGGGTGAGTCTTGGGTAGGTCGGTCAAATCCCAGATCCAACCCGCCTTATTCAAATGTATTTCAATATAGTTATGGACTAAGTCAAACGGTCTCACTGATATAGAACTGTAAATCTCTCGCAAAATATCTACGCTATACTAAATGAAATTTTTTATTAAATAAAAAAAATATTTTGTAATTTGAGAAAAATGAGGATTTTTGTTTATCAAAAATATACCATGAATAACATTCAGTTTTGTATATAATTTTTCAAATTTTTTTTTTTGGAGTTTTTGATTTTATTATATATTTTTTTTGGTGAATAAAACAATCAATTTACTTAACACTAGAACACGATAGAATTATAAACTTACATTTGGCTACAATGAATAACATTCAGTTTTTTTTATATACTAACGACGAGATACATGCGTTGCGTGCGTGATATAATACCAAAATATCGTGTATGTTAAAAGCTTACATAATCAATTAGCCAAATAACATGATTTTTACATAAATTTCTCAAATTTTGAAAGTTCGTGCGTCATCATAGATGGTGGAAAATGCTCTACCTGTTGGCAGAAGCTGAAAATATATTAGGCCGACTTCAAGAGTTGACAGTAAATCTATCTAAGAAGCGTAGGCAGATATCTTGCTGAAGCAATTGATTATCATCATTCAGGAACTCAAAGTTGTGGCGGAATCATGTTTGGAAAAGAAATGCGAATCGATCATCCAAAATATGATTAATAAATAGAAGAAAATAAATTTAAATATCAATATTTCATAAATTATGAGACAAAAGGACATCAAGCACGTCAAAAATAGCAACAAAAATTTTAATCAGTACATACAACCTTAAGTCGAGTCGCCGACAAGAATTTGAGGAAACAAAATATAAATGAAAATATCAAGAATCACGCCCACGAGGATGCCCCTCCTAATCCAACATCTAACTGTGATACTGCAGAAGGATCAACTTTTACATGCTTCTTGTTCCTCTTATAGATAGTCATACTAATCACATCGCTCTCTCGACGATCATAATCTCGAAATATTTGGTCATGGCCAAGCCTCTTAAAACCAGCCTCTGCAGGAATTTCAAGCGCAGCAGGAGGACAATGATCGGTGAAAGAAGTTTCCGAGTCATCAAGCGGATTTAAGTTGACCCTTTTTGTAGATTTTCTTGATTTCTCGTGTTTCATGGTACTGTCCACCTTAACATGATCGGATTTTTTCTTGTCATTGGTCTTCGTAGGAATTTCAGGCGCTACTGTGGCAAAAAGATCGAAGAAAGGAGTTTCTGGGTCGTCCATCACGTTCAATTTATCCACCTCACTGGTTTTTCTTGACTTCTCGTCTTTTTCATCCAATTTTCTTCTCTTCTTGTTCTCAGAGGCCGCATTTTTAGCATCTTTAATTTGTGTATTCACGGTCTCATTCATGGGCTGGGCTTTACTGAAGTTCTTGTTTCTCGATTCATGGCTTGTTTTCACCTCATCTCGAAGAGGGGTTATATCATCTGACTTGTCAGTAGAATTATCGAATTCCTTTCCAAGAATTTTGTCAATTGGTCTGGCATTGAAGATGTGCAAATTAGGTAGCAGATTCTTAACCTGGTGGAGAGTTTGATTTTAAGTTTCAAATATTTTGATGGTACACAAAATCCAGAGAAACAAGACTCTGCAAAACAAACATACCTTTTTCGCTAAATTTTCTTTTCCAGCTACCGGATTTCCTTGAAGATTCAAGTTTTTCAGGTTGACCAATGGAGCGAGCTCCTATCATGAAACGACAACCAGACGCGTTGCAAAGAAGAGAACAGTCAAATTGAGCCAAACATGATAGCCAACAAAAAGTTACCTTTACATTGGACCATTTGGTGATCAAGTTATTCCCCAAGTCTAGATTCAGAAGTTTGGTGCTGCGGGAGATCTCACTCGGAATGGTCTGAAACAAAACCAGACATCAAATGAAACTTTTACAAAGGTGAGTGGTATGATAGGGGGTCGTGGTTTAATAAATCGAACTTAACAACCAGAAACCTGTTTAAACTCATACCGTGATCTCGTTATGAGCAACGCGAAGCTCTTTTAACTCAGCACATGACTTCAGTGCTGAATCGATTGTTTGCAATTGACAGTTAGAAACAGAAAGCTGTACAGAAAATGATGATAAGATTCACAAGTACTAAGACCTATGAACAGATTCCGATAACAATAAATTGGCAATACGTGTACTTTCGTGATTGCTTTAAGTTTGATTAAAGATACACCAAGCGAACTGATTGGATTCCTGGAGAGAACTGCAAAGGTACATTCAGAACAAGAGGAAAATGTGATTAAACTTGAATTGTTATCTGCCAGTGGCATGAAATAACTTAATGTTATGGTATAATGGTGAAAATTTATCGCATGGAGACTCAAAGCAGATATGTATCTTACAAGAAACAGATTATTTTCAAATTCTTCAAGCAAGGTAGTTAATTTAGAAAGAGCAATCAAAGATTAAATAAAACCTACCAACATTGGCAAGTTCATGAATGAGAAGAAAGGATCTTGTTTTTAGGGAAGAAATGAACAAAATGTAAAGGAGTTCCAAATCAAATAACACGGCACATTGCACTTCTGGAGAAGGAACTTTAAGGGCATGCGTTCATAGGATGTTTTATAAACATTCAAACTTCATAAGAGACGCAAGCACCTATATGTATAACAGTAGAGATTAGAGAAACTGAAATTTCCAAAATTTTACTCTATACAGAAGAACCTACTCACAAAACAAAGCTCTCCGGCTTTTGAGATTCAAGAGAAAACACCATGAATAATTTCTCAAATCACAATGAATGTGATAACACTTCTGCTTACAAGAAAAGAAAACTGGAGGTCCAAAATCATAAACATAATAGAGGTCATCATCCCATAACTTTTACAGTATCACCACAAGCAGTCAAATTTATCAGATATAAGCACAACTTTTTAACAGCTGAGATATCCTTTTGAAAAGATTATCTTATTCTTCTCATATCGGAAGGGTAGAACAAGAGGGGAGGCAAAGGAAGAATAAGAAAATTGAGGTTTGAGCACAGGGGCAATAAGAATTATTATTCAGATTGGATATCCTTTGTAGCATTATCCGTATTTGGGAATTAAAAATTAAGCAATGAATTATTTTGAAAGAATGTGAAGCAGAACACAAGCATCTGGCAGCTTATTTGAAACTAAAGATCAAAAGGCAACTTGAAATGGCATCTTTAACCCAATTCAGGAACTTGAAAGTACCTAGAGTATTCAGTTCTTTCATCTGATCCAGCTTGCAAACTGAGCTGATCTCATTATCTGCCACATAAGTAGAAAACGGAGCGGAGAATCGTTACCTTACACATATCTACCTCACATCCATTTATCACCAACACAGCAAGTTGATATAGCCAACTGCCAAGAAACTTACCATTCAAAATCAAAGCCCGCAAGCTCAAAAGAGACCTCACCTCGTCCATAGATCTAAGCTTGTTTTTCCCAGCATTTAACACCTGTCACAGAAAAGACCAAGAGAAGATTAAGAACATAACATATTATCTCTACACGAAGCTGAAAATCTTCGAGATAGTATTAAATCTTATCAATTCGATCACAGAAAAAAATTGGAAGATCTAAGATCATTTATAATGATTGAAGCACAGAAGCCAATGGACATATTTCGCAATTTAAAACGGCCCAAATTATTCTCGATTACATCTTGTAATGTTAAATGATAGTACAAGCTTAGAACATAAAAACACAAAATAACTTCTAATTAAATCTGAATAATCTACAGCGAAAGCAGCCAGATGGTACTGCTCTATAGTCGCTACTCACAGCGAGTTTAGTGAGGCCTTCGATCCCTTTCAAGCTATGAAGCTTGTTCTGAACAACAGATAACCACTTCAGATTTACACACAACTTCAACCCCTGAAGGAACACAAAAGATTCAGAAAACTTGGTTAGTGATACATCAATCTCCAGCAACGGGACAAAGAAAAAAAATTATCTTATAGATGAATCAATACCTCGAGGGAGTTCAAACTGTTGAACCCAAGGTCGAGTCTTTCCAAATCTTTGAATCCACTCAAGCAAGAAACCTGTAAAAAAAAAACCTCAAGAAAATCCATAAATCAACCAAATGAGTAACAAATCACGAGATTTTACTAAATGGGTCTCCCGGAAACACGAGAAAAAGCATTACATCAGAAAGGGCTCTGTGAGTAAGAGCGAGAGACGTAATGGAGTTCGCGTCACTCGTATTTTTTTCTTGCAAAATTTTCTCGGAGCTCAACACCGCCATGCCTCTGTAGTATTGAAATTGTTTCAGCTATTACGTTCGCCCTAAATTTTACATAAGGCTGGCTGCCCGTATGTCGGGTTTTTGTTTTTTGGATTTTAAATATAAATGTTTTGGATCGGTTCATCCTCCGTAACGGTGATCACGGTGTGATTTTACGGTTTTTTTTTAAAAATCAAACCGAATTGTCATATACGATCGGTTAGTATTTTAAAAAAAATAATCACGGGTTTTACATGTAGAATTTGTCTTATGATTTCACGCGGTTGCAGTCGGTTTACGATTTTTTTTAAATGAAAAATATTAGAACATATATTCTAATTTATTTAAAAACAACAACAATAAAGTGTCTTCAAATACAAAATATAGTTCAAATCATACAAAGATAAAACTAGAAAAAACAATAATCAAGATTCAAAACTAAGTTGATAATTTAACAACACAACACACTCACAACAAAAATGACATTTACACAATTTTATCATTTTTTTTTTACTTTCAAACAAAATATTGTGGTAAAAGAAATAAATACTCTAATAAAATATTAATATGAAGAATAATTAAGAAGAATATAAGTTTTTTTTATAGGAGTATTAATTTTGAAGAGAATTGAGATATAATGAATGACGAATTCTTTAATTGAATATGTTATTTACAAATTATTATAATTATAGACCAAATATTATGACAAGTGGTTTAAGCGGTGCGATTTGGTGCGGTTCTTGACAAAAAAATAACTGAACCTAGTATGCGGTTCGGTTTATGATTATTATTTTTATTCGTGGTTTTTATAAAATATTAAGAAAAACGGTGCGATGCAATTCGGTTCAAACGGTTAATAAANTCCTTCTTTCTTTAGTAGCATCCAAATCCGATGAGGTTAGAATTAATGGTCGAATAGGGACTCACTTTGATTTGATTTTTAAAAAGTTAGATTTTATTCTTTTTCATTAATTAGTGTCGAACGACACTTGACATGCCCGTAAATTTCGGACCAAACAATTTGACACGCCCAGTGGTTCCTATGGATGCTAATTTTTCAAATTCATATTATTATGTTTCACATGATGAAATATGGATTTTTAAGAAAACTTTTTCCGAAAAAAAAAATCGAAGGAAGATGTTAATCAATGTTATTGAGAGAATTCACTACATCAATGGAGTTCACCAACAAATTATTGAGAATCATCAAGTGATTTTCAGACAACTGATAATTATTCGTGGATTCTAATCAGCAAATGACTTGTGAATATTCGTGGATAGAAGGCTTCTGAAATTGGTATAAATGGCTGCTAATTTTTTTTTTATCATAGAGATTATGGTAAAGTGTTTTATTTATTTCTTGTTATCTAATCTAGAATTGGTTGCTGAAGATAATCTCGTGGATGATGACAATGAGATGAAGAACGAGAAGGAATTATTTTTTTTTTAAAAAAAAAATCACACTGATCCCCTGTTTTTTTAAATATGTGACGAGAAAACTGAAGTCAATCTTAAGTGAAGAGTAAAGTAGTCGGATAAAAGATATATTGTTTGCTAAGTGGATTGATATGTCTGTCTTTGCGATAAGTGTTTCTATGATTGATTATGTGGTAGATAGATTTCGGATTGTTCCATTCTTGTTGGTTATGATATCATAGTACTTTGTAGTTCAACAGAGTTCTTTATTATTCTCGGTCTACATCACAGTGGGCAGCCTGTTGATTTAGACATGAAAATGAAGTCCAAATTTTTTGCTTGTTTATTTGCAGGGAAGGTGACCAATGTCATACGGGCATTCATATTTTAAAAACTCATTTCCCTGGCTGCAAGTGATGATGAAAATGAAATTGATGATTTTGTTCGACTTTTTATTATGTTCTTTTTCAACTATATAATGTTCCCCATTTGTCATTATTCAACCCCTAATTTTATCTTTTTTTTTATTTCGATAATCTTATGACCTTATTTGAGTATTCTTGGAGAGATGTTGCCTTCCGATTTTTGTATCGAGAATTACGTGATATCAAACGTTTACAACTTAAAAACAATGTATATCTAACGTAATTTAAAGTACAACAACTATATCGTAATATCCTCATCAGCCCCAAAATTGATTATAGTCATCTTCTCTAATTCTTCATTCTTATACGGAAAGGAAGGTATATGGTGAGTGTTTTGTAAAAAAACTCAGCAATTTGGGGGAATATTAAATATACATATAAATTTTTGAAATCAAATCTCATGACCTGTGATAACAAAACGTATATTTTACGCAAAATGTTTCATAAACAAGACATAATCGTATATCACTAAAATTTCTTCAAATTTCTCCATGGACACCGATATCTGTCTCATATATGTTATTCATCTAAATCCATGGATTAACTTTAATTCATAGTATGAATATTATTGTTATAGTAACAATTATAAGATTGAGCGTTCATCATTTTATAATAATTTATTTTAAAAAATATTAATTTCTTAAAAAATGTTAAAATATTTTATTAAAATATTCCTTTAGGATTTCTTCGCACCTTTTCATTTTAAATTAATTTGGATAAGATTTATTTAAATTATAACCAATAACATCTCATCACATGAAAACAAGAAAAGATATCAATTCAACTAGTCAAGCCATAGAGTTTTGAAAACAGTGCCCAAGAGGAAACTTAGAATTGAAATTATTTATCAACTTTCTCGTCACTCACGTGGAGACTCAAATTCTGAAGCCCCTTGTCCTTTATAGATATGGCTGAGGCCTTGGGATTCTATACTGTGAATTAAGGAATACAGCAGAAATAATGATCGATCAAACACAAACAATAGTACAATAAATGATATTGTATTGATCGAAATATATAAATGAAGATATTTCCTAGAGTTGATTATCTGTACAAGCAATGAAATTATTACTCCCCTAGCAAGCCACTGCTAGTATTCCTCACAAAACAAGATTCCTCCTTCCCCACATGTGCATGTTTCCTAGTACTTCTAGAATACCCTTGATCCGGCAAACTAAACTTCTTAAGATCCAATCCCGGCCTTTAACATACTGCCACGTGATCGAACCAAGGACGACGTCTGTTGGTGTAAAAACCGAATGGCCAGAGAGTTTTGGGACGATGAGAAATGCATTTAAAGGCACGGCACATTCATTGTTGCTGGTGGGTATGAGAGGAGGGAAGAAGGCAACAAAGTTGTGAATGAAAATCAGGTTGATCGTGTTGCTTATGGCCGCCATTTCTTGGCTAAATCAAGATTTACGTACCACAGATTCGAGCTAGATGCTCCTCTCAACAAATATAACTGGGAGACGTTTTATACACCGGAAACCAAGAAAAAATTGTAAATGTTCCAAGCATAAAATATATTCTAAAAACCCACGACAATTTAAAATTTTATTAGAGAAAAAAGAAGTTGCCGACTGATTAATCGCAGAGACCTACATTTGGTAACACCATGGAGAAACAAGATCTGTCTTTATAAATTATTCAGGTCCCTCTTATCAAAGGTATAATAACATGATAAAAAAAGTTCAAACAGTTGATAGAAAGTCTAGTGTGATTATTCATCATTCAGTTGCTTTGCCTTTCCATCTACTGCTACCGCTTGTCTCTATCAAGTAACAGACCATAGAGTCGACATCATCTCCAAAAATGCTGGATGCCTCAGTCACCTGCAAATAGCTGAACCCCATAGACAACATGATCTGCATGCTGTTGCTCAGAACCGAACTTGTTAATCCAAACTCGGTCGTTCCTTTCTGCCTCGTACCACCATGCGACAACCCTGAGAATCAGAGTCAACATACTGTTTCATGAACACAATTTCACAACCTACTTAGTAACAAAACACTCATTTGTCGATCAGAAAAAATGAATCATAATAAAGATTCACTCTCCATGGAAGAGCTTAAAGGAAGCTTTCAGCCTTTATAACTTCCTTCAAGTCTTTGCGGCAGACAAAAGTGCTTCACCGCTAGCCCAATTCATTGAAAGGATTAGCCTTGGCCTACATCTAGATGCAAGGGCTCAGCCTCACAGCGCTGTGGGCTTTTGATAACAATAGAAACAGGAAATGGCTAAAAATTCAAAAATTTAAGGTTTTAAATAAACTATCTGCAATAACCTCAACACGTACACGTCTTATTATTTGGCATAATCATAGAAACAAAAAATGTCGCAAGACTCTCAACAATAAAAAAAAATGAGGTAAGTACTTTGAACTTAAGGGTTTCGGTAGCAGCAATTGAAACCTTGGTTGCAGCAAGAAATATTGAAAGCTTACGAGATATATCTGATGCACCTTGATGGTTCAAAAATTACATCGACATTCCATGAGGCTTTGGATAATTGCATTGTTCCCTGTCCATACCTTGGAAGGTAATTTTGCAACTAGACAACCCCTCAGGATCAATGCAATTTCCCCTTTGTAGAATGGTAAAATAGTAGCGTAGATGGTTTCAAAAAAATAGCAGTCAGAATAAACACTTACTAGATGCGGAAGACGATGGTTCTGCTATGGAAGTTGACGACTCCCTCGAACCCAACTGTTGTTTGAACTTGTCACGGGCATCATATTCGGCCCTTGAAGCCTCCATAACCATTCGTTCAATTTCTTTTTCTGTCAGCTCAAGATCTGAGTAGAAGCGCCCCTCAGCTATCAGTGCCTGACAAAAGGAATAAATCTTAGCTCATTTGGTGAGCCAGTTAATACATAGAAAGATAGTAAAATGAACTCACATTCTCAATTTGTTGATCCTGCTGAGCCTTGATAGCTGCTTTGACTTGGTCTTTGTCAATGTTTGTCTATCATATAAACCAACAAGTCATATAATTGAAGAGAACGAGTATGATAATGATAATCCAACCACTATTTTTCTTGGTTAAATGTGAATCCAAAATTAGGAAATTGTCTAATTATGGAATATGAGGACTTCTGTAGAAAAATAATTTACCCCCTGAAGAGAGCTAAACCCAAGTCCAGCACCAATTGTCACCCTACGTGGATCAACAAGAGAATTATAGTGATTCCCATGATGGTAACTTAGCCGTATGGGAGGAGTGTCCGTATTATAGCTTCCATGGAAAATGTTAATGGGTTCTATACAACACAGACAAAAAAATGTCATTCAAATGGGCATACTTTTATAATGAATGCCACTACAAACAAAATCCAATACAGGTACACCTGTGCTGTATGAGTAAATATGGATGGGCCGATTGTACATCTCTGATAAAGCTTGGATCTCTATATTATTTCCGTAAACCTGCAACCATAGGCGGATGTACATTATTTGAAATTATAAAAACAATATACACATTCTTGAACACAATAATTAAGGTCTTCACACAAACTGATCTTAGAAGTTGAACCGGGGGAATTTTCTTAAATTGAAATTCAGATAGCATCATGAAAAAATAATGTATAATCACATAACCTTATCTCTTCTTTTCCTCTTGCAATATGAAGTAAAACCTTCTGTCAAAAACTGAGAGAAGTGATCTCTTTCTCGCACCTGCATGAACAGAAAGTCATCAAAAAGGAATTGCAGAATAATTGTTGAGCAAAAAATAAGGACAACAAAAATTGATCAAGAAAGCATATAAGATTCCAAACGTGAAAAATCTAAAAACTAAAACCTAATACTTTAGGTTCACAGAAAGACCTATATTTCTGAGTATCAAGAATACTCCCAACAGATCACCGGTTCCTTTAAGGTATAGACATGATCAGAAGTTTTCAACATTCTCAAACAGATGCTAAATCCTTACACTATGATATGAAAGAACTGTCTCAAAAATCAAAGTAGAAAATAAAGATATATGTCTATCAATTGCTCGAATGGTGATGCCAGAAGTAAGAAGACAGTGGGTCAACAAGAGACTCCAGGATTTTTTTGTGATGAATATTTGAGTAAATCCACTAGGCTCTAACAGTGACTATATTTCTAAAGAAAATGATTTTGCAAATCATAAAACCAAAAATGTTTCAAAAGAGATCTGGAAATGAAAAGAGATTTCTCGTCAACCGAATAAGACAAGACCACTTACCATGTAATCAATACACATCTGCCTAACCAAATCATAAAGTTCTGAGTCACCATATACTTGATCTGCAACAGCACGAAAGAGACAGTTTCCATCCTCTAGCATTTTTCTCACTTCTAGGCCTTTGACCCGTCTTAAATCAAACTCAAACTGGTAATCTTTTTCCTGCATCAGATAGAAAATGTCCCTTTAATGGTACTAGTCTGCCACATACCATTTATACCCCTAATTCCTACTTTAAAGCAAAAGAGCTACACTAGGAGTGTTTCTCCAGCATGATGTGGTTAATTTTAGCCTTCGCATCATCAACCCATGATATCAACTTCCATTAAAAATATGAGAGATCATCTAATGGTTTTGGGACATGGAGAGAATCACACCATGTGTAGCATAAAATAACCCGCAAAAAAAAGCACAGCTTTGGACAAGTATGTGGTCATCATAAGTCTTTTTCTTCAAACTTTTAAAAAATTGTCAAAAACAAAAGTTAGTCACAATAATTATAATCTTTTAAAGAATTTAAATATAAAAATCATAATTCTGTGAGATTATATTCAGCTGATTTGTCATCAAATACTCCAAAAAAAAAAAAGGTAATAGACCTTCAAAATCCTTAGAGATAGGTAAATCAGTGATTCAATCGAATACAACATCAAATAAATTGATTTCAAGGTAATTCAGGGAAGAAGTTGAAACTAGATCAAACTCACTGCATCATCGTATGAAGAGCTAAAGCATGGGCTCTGCTCATCAGCACTGTTATAACCATCACCATCATAATGAGATCGAGGAGAAGAAGGATGAGATCCAGTTGGTGATGACCTGCTGGACACACCAGGCCAACCTGCAGTTCTCCTAGATGATCCAATCCGCACAGTGTTTGAATCACCAGATGCAACTCTCCTAGAGTTTAAGATGGCTGGAGAAGGCTTTGGTGGTGGTGGGGAACTATCACTAACCATCTGGGAGGAACTTCCAACCATGGTATCAGTTTCCTCCTCCACCACTGTCAACGTAACATCTTCAGCCAATAATCCACTACCCATAAAATTATCTCGGTCTTCGCAAAGCTTCTGGTCATCAATATCCCTTTTATCAACATTTTGATCATTGTTCAAAGTTCCTGGAGAAATGTCATCACTCCTATTTATTTTACTTTCGCTGTCTAATGTGCCACAGCATTCAGATAAATCATCCAAAACGTTCTGCTCTCGCACTTCTTCCACAAAATTCTCATCTTTCACTGCTGGATTGACATAAGCAATACTAGTAACCTGCTGCTGGGGCAGACTTGAAGAAGAAGGGGGATTGACTGTTACTGATGTTGACGACCTGTTCTGTCCAGACGATGATGACTGACTGGCAGAGCCTCGCTGGACAAAAATTCGAGTCATAGTTTCCCGTCTTATTCAAAATCACAAAGCTTGATCAATAATTGGATATTTTCACATAAATTAGAGGAATAAAACTGTAGGTTCAATTTTCCCCGAGTTCTGATTCTGAGGGTTGTCACACCAATTCCTCGGCTGAGTGATTTTTTCTTCCACCCCACCAAGCTCTGATCCTCAAGAATCGATTTCTGCATCCCCCTAACAATTCTCATGAGACCTCCAAATCTTAATTTATGGAACAATAAAACCTTCTTTGATATAAACTACTCAAATTTACCAGCTACTAAATCCTGATTGCAAATTCCATCTCTAGAATATCAGATTGCAATTTACACACATGATGAAAGCATCCAACCAAATAAAACTTAATTAAGGAAATGACCACGTAGCTAGAACCAAGGTTTACAACAAAAAAATCAGGGAAAAACAGAGACAACAGCATTAAACAAATCAAAATTAGCTGCCCATGACCCCATTTTAAATATATATATCATGATAATCAGAAGAAAAAAAAAAGTAGCATATCCCATAAACCGTCAGAGAAAACTCTGTAAACTCAGTTGAAAACAAATCATTTCACACTTTGAACCAAACAACTGAATCGAACAGAGAAAACTACGAGAATCAATCAAATAACAAAATAGTACGGACCCAACACATGACTGAGGAAAGGAAAAAACATTAATTCCCAAAGAAAAGAGCCCTACAACCTGATCAGGTTTCTAGATAAGCGATTCACCTGGATGGACTAGAAAAAGGGCCATATGATTATGAAACGAAAGATTATTCGAGGATTCTTGAAGATAACTTCGGGAGAAAGGAAGATTGTGCGTGCTCTGCCGGGAAAATTTCGGGAAGAGAGTGACGTCGGAAAAAGTGATTTTGTTTGATAGTGAATTGGGAGGCTAAATTTTATTATATTTTATTTTATAAAGGAAAAAAGTATGAACTATGAAGAAAAAGAGGGCTTATTTCACATCTCTCTCTTTGTATTATTATTATTATTATCACTAATTTTACTAATTGGAGACATACACGTGTTGTGTGTATAATATAAATATTATATATAAGTATTTTGATATAATTATGTTTAATATTAAATAATAAAGACCTAAACAGTATACATTTTATTACAAGTTGTGTGAAATTATAAAATCAAATTATTAATTTAATTAATGAAAAAAATTTATCATTTAAGAAATTAACCAATTACATTGTATTAGATGTATTTTAAGTAAGTCTAATATTATATCATGATCTCAAGAGGTTATTATAGGATGCTTAACTATGACAAATTAATTAAAAATAATATAGTAAAATCATGTACTTGATATGATAAGATGGAACGTGCTTTAGAAAAATCCAATACGTGAGTGTCACCTCATTGGTGAGTACAGAGTTGACACGGTTGTGTGTGTGTATATATATGTATGGAGTAGCAATGGATATGTTAGAAATCCACCCAATATGAATTAATTAAAGAGCAATCCAAGATTGTATTAAGATTGAAAGATTTGAGTTGATTTGATTTCAAATCCACACCTCAAATCTACATTTGCTTGAATGATTTGAAACCCTTTATATTAGCTAACTACATTTTTTCCTTTAGTTTTAAATTCACTCATCAACCTAATCATTTGAAATGTTTTTATTTGAATTCCTCCTACAAATCCAAATTCATTTGAAATGTTTTTATTTGAAGTCCTCCTACAAATCCAAATTTATGAATCCAAATGTAACCTAAAGTTATTTTAGGGATATGTGACTTATTTTCTTAAATCAATAATAAGGTAATATTGAAGTGCATGATAAATATATCCATACGCTTGTCAGGCCCTCATTTGGTCCATAATGTAGACATTGTAGTCTTTGTTAGATCTCTTAGTTTTGGTGATGACAAACAATAACTTAGTATATTAGATCAAGTTATCGTTTGCTCTGTATTACATGCACTTAACTGTTTCAATAGAATCCTTTCAATCGGTCTCGCAATACTAAGCTACTCGATCGTCTCATGCACATTAGTCTGTGACAAAATATCTATAAACAGTCGAGTCAACACATCTTACAATGCTCTTACCTACCTTTTCAGAAACGTTGGTAGACTGACCATAACCAACAAACAGGATGTCAGAAGATCAGAATGCTTTACACAAAAGTCTATGTGCAGAACTAGTTAATTTATGTTGTCAGTGGTCGTTTTCTAACACATTTGGTATATATCTATCTGTTCATTAAATAAAAGATACAATATAAAAAAGAAAGGACGACAACAACAATGTATTTACATTA
Organism: Primulina huaijiensis; assembly: GCF_012295235.1. Lineage (NCBI taxonomy): Eukaryota > Viridiplantae > Streptophyta > Magnoliopsida > Lamiales > Gesneriaceae > Primulina > Primulina huaijiensis. The sequence goes on along the minus strand of NC_133311.1, from coordinate 14,124,022 downwards.
ATGCTCATTTAAAGAGCTACATTCGAACGTTGAACGAAAAAAATACATAAGTATATGTGCTTGAATTATCTGAATAATTATTCTTTGGGACGAGGGCTGATGAGCAGTGTATAAGTACCAAAATGATAAGTGCTCTGAAGCTTTTTTAAGAATGTTAGAGAGAGAGAGAATTCCAAATAAGAGAAAAAAGCCAGGCAATTCAAGCACACATTCTTAAAAAGGCTTCAGAGCACTTATCACTTTGGTACTTACTCACTGCTCATCAGCCATCGTCCCAAAGAATAATTATTCGGATCATCAAGGATCTTCGAGAATTTCTGTCAAACTACTCGATCGTTTCTTGCCAAGATCGTTTGAGAAGTTTCTTGACGGTTTCAGTTGAAGGATTCATCACATATTTCTATATCGATTGTTAGGTTATGTGTATCAATCGTTGTAAGAAATTACGAGGGGTTTCGATTTAGGCAGTAGATAAGTTCTAAGTCTGAAGTAGATTGTTACAAGTTTTGTAAAACCAAAGTCTTCTATTGAAATCCTTCCATGAGTAGAAAAAAGATGACGTATGAGCTTGAGTGTCCGAACATCCATAAAAATCATTTGTGTTATTTCTTTATTACATTTATTACCTTATTTAAATTACCTTTTTTAGTATAAATTAGTCATAAGATTCATTGGACCGTTTCCGCACAATCTGTTCGCAAGTTTATATTGTTGTAGTGAGGTATATGCATTATGGGTGCAAACTATTGCGATTTGGAATATGATTTCAACTATACAAACTTAGAAAATAGAGTTATCTTTCATTTACAATTGGCAGAACTTGATTTTAATAAATAATGAGTTAAATATGAATTTTATGCTATTAAGAATTGAATCTGAAAACTATATCAGATCCTACCGCACATTATTTTTGTTTTCATGTGTATGACTGTGTCAATATGATTAAATCTCGCTTTGATGTCTGCTGATGAAATATGAAAAAATGAGTTAGGATTCTAGCCATGTATGATAAGTACATTTTGGATAAATATGAGATACGTTATGACCTTAAAACCTAACCTGTGTACAAGTTGGAAATGGTAAACTTATATATGACTAAGAGTTGAGTTGTAAAATTAATTATTTGATTGCAATAAATTATTTTTCACATGTTTGGATAACCAAGAAGCATCAATGACTTCTTAAATTATTTTGATAATTAAAGTTGAAGGTTAAAGTACATATTGATTGTGTTTAATATTGTGTCTATAGCGATGTTTAAATTAATTGATGTGTATTGACTATTGTTATGTGAATTATGTGATTATGTGTTATTTGTGATATTGAAATGCATTTTAAGATTATTCATCATTTCATAAAATAAAACATGATTTTTAAATATATTGGTTCACCGGCATTTTGGCCATGGACCCCTTATCATACATTGCATTCTTCATTCTGTAATGTACATTCCTCTTACTGTAATGATGATTTTTTTCATTAAAAATTTATGTTCTTTTGTCCCTAACCCTCAAATATCATCTTACTAGGTACCTAAAATTTCTGTATAATAACTCTTGGCCTGACAGATCTGTTTTCAACTACACTCCTCCTCATTTCATTTATTAGAAACCGCAAGTCAGTATTATTCACATTCACGTTGGCTACATGGAGAAATGGTCTTCATCCATTATCATTGTTTCTTTTTTTTTTTATTGGGAAATTTCAGGATTCCCTTATTGATTATTTTTTGTATGACATTTTTAAAAGCACACAAGCAATAATATTATGGTTGAAGGAATTATGATACTTACAGTTGTTTATTCCCTTCATCTTCTCTCTGGTTGGTAACTTATGATATGGGGAAAGTTATAAACTTTTGTTTCACCAAGTGATAAAAAATTTCTTTTGTCTTTGATGCGTCAAAAGTATATGGCTTTTGAACTGGAGAATTGTTCTTCCTGGAAAATTCTTCACTCTTGGTCTTTAATAACGAGACCGTGCTTAATCCAGAATTTGCACTTCTGCTAAGGCAATTTCCTAAACTTCTTGGAAGTAAGAGCCTACAATGAATTTCTTTTTATGATTTTCCTCACGTAATAATTCTTCATACTCTGATACTTTGGTTGCAAGCTCATAAAAATCGTGGAATTTCATCACTTCGAACTTCTTTATAAGCTCGAAATCAAGTCCTCACTGTACCATCTTCACATATTCAGATTCAAGAAGGAACACTCTACTCCTGCTTCTCACTCTCTTGAATTTACATATAAAATCATTAGAAGATTCTCCCAGCTTTTAGACCATCCTTGTAATTCTGCTATACTAATCTCAGGCATTTTTCAGAAAAATTGTGCGTGGAACTGGCGTTCCATGTCATGCAAAGTCATAATTGAATTTCGAGGTATTGTTGCATACCAAGTGAAAGTAGTGCTAGTCAATAAATTGTGGAACAACCGTAGCTTGTAGTTAGAAAAATTATCTAGATTTGTTAATTCATCGCATTGTATAGTAAAACTTGCTGGATGTTCAACGCTAAAGTAACCATCTTCCCTCGAGTATAAATTGAAATCTGGAATGTGTTATCCTCGTGGAGAAGGATAATAACAATGAACAACATCAGGGTATGGCTTGTGAAACTCTAATCGGTTGATTGGCCTCACCCTTGGCCACAACTCTTGAATAACAAACATGACGTATAGTCTCAAAGTCTAAGACTAGAGTCTATCATAATGGGTGTGGGGAATAGATTACCCCCGAGTGTTATTCCCTGAATTTGGTATTGAATATCCACGTATTCCCCCATTACCATATATCCTTGGATGCATGTTAGGAGAAGTCACAACAAACATATTATCGTGTTTATCATTACTGTAGATTTGGTGTCTCAGCCCCAATTCATCTTCCTTTTTGCGCAGATGAGTATATTTTTCATCCCGAACAGACCATAGAATACGTGATTCCTCCAAGCGGCGGTTTTCACCTGCTTGAGAACTTACCGACCCCTAGTCTTGGTCCTCACACAACTTAGTTTCTGTGTCTTTAGGTTTATAGTCTTCTGGTGACTTGTTCTCCTTCTTCGAAGATTTTCTCCATTCTCTTATTTCTGCCATAAAGTTTATCATGACAATAATAAAAAGCTTCGGTCATTTCTTTGAGAGCACCGCGTATATTTTCTCCATGGACAACATAATGTTTGATGAAACTCTCTTACCATAGAAAATGCGATTCCATCCTTATAGCATTTTCTCCGAACTTGTGTACAATTTGTTCGACTGATCTTCCATCAACATCAGTTTATTCTTTTTGTGAACGATGACTTTTCCCTTATGGAGGAATTCCTTCATGTTACTCAGTACGCTTTGAAGGCATTGTGGTCCCACCGGGTGTGCCAATTTGTTTATCACAAAACTTATGGGCGTGTCAGGCACGTGATCGTGCAAAATATGAAATGATCTGACTTCTATTATCAAATGTTGTGTGTCTCAATTCGACTGTTTGTTATAATTTCCTCAATATGACATCAAAAACAAGAATTTTTTTGAGAAATATAATGAAAATTATAGAAGAAATCCATGAACAACATCAAATTTAATTACTTTGTAATGAACTCGAGCAACGATTTTACAAGAAAGCTGAAGAAATATGTCAAAAATTAAAGAAACTAGACTGCTGAAAATTGAAAATAAGTGAACAAATTATGGAGAGAATTTGCATAAATTTTGCTGTAGTTTTTTGATGCATTTTGTTGAGAGCCTGCTTCTAATTCTTCTTTATGTTTTTGTTAAACTCCACGTAGCAGTTCCAGTCACCTTTTACGATCATCCATAATTAATCGTGGATCAACTTCATCTCGTGGATCAACTTCATCCATCGTTCTCGTCAACTGACTTCTTTATGAGCTTGTGAAATAGAGTTCTCATATATGGACTTTCATTGCAAGTGAGCTTTGCAGAATTTAATTTGGGCTCAACAATAGGAATATTATATTTTAGAAATAAAGAAAGTGTTAGACCATGATAATTTTTCTATAAGACACTTATATTTAATTAAATAGTAAGAGGTTTGTGTCGGCGAGAAAAATTCATTTCTGAATTTTAATAGTACTAGGTAAAGACACGTGCGACGCACGTGAAAATATATTTCCGTTATCAATAATTGTTGTTAAAGAAATGAGATCGGAAGAGATTAATTTACAGAAAATTATATATTAATGATTTTCATGTTATTTTAGTTAATAGAAAATGAGTAATGCTACATATACAACTAAATTTGTACAATAATTCTTACAACACAAAAAAATCAACACAAATTTTTTTTTTCAAAATCTCATGATAAATTAAATATAAAATCTCATTAGCCAATAACAAAATCTCACGATATAATTGTTGTAAATATAGTAGTACGATATATTGGTTGTTCTTTTAACATTATCCGTAGAAAATTCAACGTAATATAATTTGTACAACAAGTATTATAAAATGAATGCAAAAGATATTTGTTTAAAAAATTTATGTGTTATAAATCTAATTTTATTCTTGAATGGAAGAATTTCAATACATTCAAATGTATTTTTGTTATTTAGTGAAGTAACATCGTAAACTTCAAATCCACTAATGTCATGTGTATATAGTAGTATTTCATGTTAATTATAATATATTTTAAGTCCACCCAATAATGATGTAATTTGAAATTCATTCTAATTTATATAAATAATAATATGTAAATAAGTCGTTTGTAGATTCAATATTCTATTGTTTCATTGTTAATAATAAAATTATAATTCTGATACATGAATTTGAAATCAATCCATCCAAACGCAATCTAAATAAATTAATAATTGTTGAAAAACATATTAGTAATAAATCTTATAATTTTGTATAAATTAGACATTGAAGAAAATATAATATAGAATTGATATCATAATAATAATTAAAATTAAATTTGAGAGAAGAAAAAATTATAATACATAGCGTTAACCATTTATTTTACCACGTGCAACTTATTTATGAAAAATAAAAATACAATATAGCTAGATAATATATTTTAAATCTTAAGTTAAATTATTGCATCAAATGTTTTCTTCCTTAATATTTTCAATTTTTATTGCTTTCACGATTTTTTTTTCATCAGCTTTTTCTTCTTTGTGAAAAAAAACAATATTCTCATTATCTTCACTAGCAAATCTTATGGTGCTGTCGACATCAATCATTTGCATTTTCATATCTCTATTTTTTGATTCTTTTGTTGGACGACTTCTTTTTTTATAATAATTGTGATGCTGAAAATCTTTCCGTGCAACAATTTAATTATCCTCAATATTCATTCTTGTGTTGTTATCGTCTTCTATTATTTATATTTCAATATTGTTACAATTGAGACAGTTGATGATCGTCTTTTTTCTTTTTAATTTCTTGTTGTTTGGAATCTACTGATATCTTTCTGCATTCAATATTTTCATTGTTGAAATTTTTTCTTATATTTGAATGTGTTCAATTATAAATTATTTAAATCGTTTTGTTTATTTTGAGAAGAAATTTATATTCTTCTCTATTTTATGCCTCTACATGTCTCACACAAATTAAGTTTTTTTGTGAAATTTTTTTTCGTTTAATATACAAGCAAATAAAACTAAAGAATTTTGTTATTTCAGTTTTCTAAAAATTAAGTTTCTTTTTTGTAAAAAATCTTTTAACTAATCTACAATCAAATAAAACCAATGAATTTTAGTCATTTCATCTTCTAGACAACTGAAAAATATGATTAAATTAATATGATATTAATTTATCAAAAAGTGTTCAACTCTTAGTGATATAACAGATTTATGTAATATATTATTTAAATACAAAAATTCAAAATTACGACCAACATATTTTTTTTATATTTCATACTAAATTATTGGAAGTATTAAATTTTTATATATTAATTTATTCTTAAGAAACTTCTTGAATATATAAACTCATTCAAAAGATTATAGATTTACAAAATAAAACAAATCATATTCAATTTAATATTTTGTGAAAAATATATGTTCACCTCATCTATAAGCAAATAAAAACCAAATAATTTCGTCATTTCTTATTATCAATCATAAGGAGAAATATTGAGCAATGCTAATGATAGTTTTTGTAAAGATTTATTCATAATAATTTTAAAAATTTACATTCAAACATATGTCATTTCAGATTACATAAAGCTATAATTGATTTTCTTATATCCATCTTTTATAAAAATACATTTTTGTCAATTGCAAGATCATCAAATAAGTAATTGTTATAGTTTCTGACCTTTACAAAGACGAAAAATATTTAAAATTAGTAAAACTATATGTATTCAATCATATATTGTTAAATTTTAAAAATAAACTAAGGCTTTGAAAAATATTAGTTGGATTTTTTTATAAAGAAATATAGATAGAATAAATACTCACGAAATATTTATAAGGTCATATTTCTTCTATATCCGATAATGCTTCGTATCATTTTTGTGAAATGTAATTAACTGTCGAACCTTCTTCATAACACCAACCCACATGATTTAATTATTTGGCTTCATTATTTTAATTCGTCGTTTTAAGTTAAATAATCTCAATTAATGTAAAATAAAGGATATTTAACATCATGTCCTTACACAAATTATGTGTTTTTCGTGGAAAAAATTCACCATATTTACAACCAAATAAAACAAAAGAATTTTGGTATTTCAATATTTTACAAACTAATTGTTTTGGGAAAAAATTATTTTCACTTCATCTATAAACAAATAAAACCAATGAATTTTTGTATTTCAATATTCTCAAATTAATATTTTGTGAAAAAAATATATTCAATTCATCTACAAGAAAATAAAAACCAAAAAATTTTGGAGTTTCAGTTTTCTTGGCAACTTGATCCTTACCTAACATACGTATATTGACAATTTTGACATCATCATAATAATGGATTTTACAAAAACATCATCACCAAATTAAAGATAAACTTCTTGCATATATAAAATCATTCAAAAGATTATAAATCTACAAAATAAAATACATCACATTCAAATTAACAAATATTTTTGTGAAAAACATTTGTTCACTTCATCTACAAGTAAATAAAAACCAAATAATTTTGACATTGTCTTTGGAGAAGTAGTGAGTAATGCTAATGAATAATTTTTATAAAAATTTATTTATCATAATTTTAAAAGTTTACATTCAAAGATATATTTTTAAGTTTACAAAAAGCTGTAACTGTTTTGTCAATATATATCTCTTATAAAAATACTCCTTCGTTAATTGCAAGAAGATCTCATAAAGTAATTGTTATAGTTTCTAGCCTTTAAAAAGAGGAAAAATAGATAAAATTAACACAAATATATTTATGCAATATTATATCGTTAAATTTTAGTAATAAACTAAGGCTTTGAAAATTATTAGTCGACTTTTCTTTTTATAAAGAAATATAGATAGAATAAATACCCACGAAATATTTATTAGGATTATCTATATTTATATCTGATAATTCTTGTATCATTTTGTAAATGTAATTAAATGTCTAATCTTCTTCGTGACATCGACCTTGGTAAAACAAAAAGAAAATTAGTTTAATTATTTGGCTTCATTAGTTTAATTATTCGTTTTAAAATAATTAATCTTAATTAAAGTAAAATAAAAGGTATTTAACATAATATCCTTATAAAAATTAAGTTTTTTGTGAAAAAAATATTTTTACTTTATTTACAAGAAAATAAAACCAAAGAATTTTTGCATTTAATCTTCTGTAAATTAACTTTTTTGTGAAAAAAACTACAAATTAAGTTTTTTGTGAAAAAAGCATTTTCACTTCATCTATAAGATAAGAAAATAAAACCAATATATTTTGGTATTTCAATCTTTTCAAATTAATATTTTTTGTGAAAAAATTTTGTTCAATTCATCTACAAGAAAATAAAAATCAAATAATTTTAGAGTTTCAGTTTTCTTGGCAACTTGATCATTATCTAGTATAAATGTAGTTTGACAATTTTGTCCTGATCATAATAACTGATTTTACAAAAATATCCTTACTAAATTTTTTTGTATGTACAAACTAAGAACAAAGTTGACAATACACAATAGAAAAACTTTAACCTTGGTTCACACTTTTATAATATGTATAGACTATAGATATAGTGAAATTGAATAATTTTATTAATAGTAATAGTAATGCAAATTGCAAAGAGAGAAGTTCAAAAAACCCAATAATTAAAAGCGTCAGCAGTTTACATTTTATTTGACCCATCTGCTGCTCAACAGATACAAGGAAAATTAAGCAAGAAAAATGGCGACAAGCCGCATAGTTACCGTCTCAGCTCTGCAATTCGCTTGCACCGACGATGTCTCCACCAACGTCGATACGGCCGAAAGGTGCGACCCTTTTCGGGAAAACCATTTGGGTGTTTTGAATTATTGTTAATCCATTTTCTCGATTCCAAGTTCCAATCTTTGTATTTCGTACTATTTAAGATATGTATTCTGCGGGAAAAAAGAAACATAGTACGTGCTACTGAAATATGCTTCCCCTCCTTAGTTTGAATTGGTTTTTACTGATTAGTTGGAAAGTGTGTATAGAATCAATTTGCAGTTTATCCTCAATTTTTTGTTTGGAGAGTTACTTTCATGGTTCACTGTGTATTCTTAGTTATGTATACCATTGGAGATATTTTTATTTTGAATGAATCAAATTGCAATTGAAGTCACTCGGACTAATTAATTTTTGCTGCAGATTGGTTAGAGCGGCTCATCAGAAGGGGGCAAACATCATCCTTATCCAGGTTTGTATAATTTTTTCTTCTTAAAGTTTTGATCTCTGGGTGCTTTTTTATCTGGTTTAATATCAAAGTTTTCTTTTTAGTGTTGTTCTTTCCTAGGTTAACATTATGTTAAACTTATTATTATTAATAAAAAGGACTAATTTCTTGTCATGACTGTTATATTTTAGTATTTCTTTGGGTAAGCCACCAATACTTTTTCCTTATGGATCCTTCATTTTTTTATGCTTTCTGTAATTTATTGTACAATTCTGCACTTATCTCTTCTAAGGCTGAACATTAAGAGTTTTTGTCTCCTCTTTCCTTGTCCACACATGTCTAATTAGGTCACCACAAGAACATAGAACTCTTGTTGTTGCCATGCATGTTTATCTTTTATTTTTGAACTAGGAATCATTTCCAAAGGTGTTCTATGACTGGATATTGCAGGAATTGTTCGAAGGTTATTACTTTTGTCAAGCACAAAGAGCAGATTTTTTTCTGCGATCAAAACCTTATAAGAGGCACCCCACAATACAGAGGCAAGAATGATCACTCATCTACTTTTAGATGTCACTTACTAACTTGTTCATGAATGTATGTTTGGTCAAAAGGATTTTGAATGTATGGATGCTTGTGTGAAGGAGTCAGAGTTTATGTATCTAGATTTGTATTCCTCAGGATGCAGAATCTAGCAAAAGAATTGGGTGTTGTGATACCAGTTAGCTTCTTTGAGGAGGCAAATAATGCGCATTATAATTCGATAGTTGTAATTGATGCTGATGGAACTGATCTAGGCCTTTACCGCAAGTCGCACATCCCAGATGGGCCAGGTTCGCAAACTTCAAAATTTACATTTGATCTTATGATTAACCACTATATTTATTTGCAAAAGATATACTCTCTCAGGATACCAGGAGAAATACTACTTCAATCCAGGTGACACCGGTTTTAAGGTTAGTGTCCATGAATCTAAATTTCCTTTGTCAGCAAATTTTACCTTGATACCGATTGTCTATCCTTAATTTTTCCACAAACTTGTGATTTTTTTCAATAGGTCTTCCAAACTAAATTCGCAAATATCGGAGTTGGTAAGATTTCTTTTATCCCAGTTTTACGAATAAAATTAGCTACCCCTAGTTTTTCATGTTTCAATTGAAAACTAAAGATGATTCTTCGTTCCTCGTCAGGAATTTGCTGGGACCAGTGGTTTCCAGAGGCAGCTCGAGCTATGGTGCTTCAAGGTGCAGAAATATTGTTCTATCCCACGGCTATTGGTTCTGAACCTCAAGACCAGGGCCTGGATTCTCGAGATCACTGGAGGCGGGTAATGCAGGGTCATGCTGGGGCCAATGTGGTAGGTTTCAAACGCGAACTCTAGCACGTTAGGTAGATGAACTGATTATGTTACCTATTTAGTATATTTTGTGTTGAGTCAAGACGAACCTAGATGAGAAACTAGAGTTTCTCTTCTTTATTAAAGAAATAGTCTTCTTGAACTTCACATGAGTGTTCTAGGTTTTGTTTGGACAAGTACTTATAAAATGTTTTTATGAAAGTGTTTTTTTTTTAAAAAAATTATAAAATGTTTTTAAAGTTGTTTTAAGAATAAATATGTGTTTGGACAATTATTCTATAAAAATGTTTTCAAAGTTGAAAATGTGTTTTGACAACTATTCAATTCTCATTTTTTTATTCTAAAAATACATAAAAAAAACACCTCTCAATTTTTTGAAAACTATACATGGAGAACACTTTTTTAAAAATATTTTTCTAAAACGTTTTACAAAAATCTTGTTCAAACACATACTTTAAGTTTTTTTCACTTATAAAACACTTATAAATCACTAAAAAAAATTTAAATTACTTGTCCAAACTCCAAACATAGCAATAATTTTTATGTCACATGGTCAATAAAAATTGAACATTATTTTTTATATCTTCAATCTGATTTAGGACCTGTAATGAAAATATGGTTTAGTTATGAAGTTTTCTTAATACTGCTCTGTACGTTTCACTCGCTTCTTTTCTACCAGTAGTCTAGTGCTTAGACTCCTTTTTTTTCTTTTTGATTTTTTCTTGCCCATGATTGATGAGATAACTGGATAAAAATCATAAATTTCTTGTGGATTTGTCACACTATAAGATACTTTTTGTGCATTTGTTATTTTCTTGCCCACGAATGGTGATAAATATCATAATATTGTTTATTACTTGTGGATTTGTCACTTTGTCAGAAATACACCTACAGAGCCAAATCCATACTTTACTCCATTAGTATTTCATGATTTTGAAACTTCAATTCATTCAGGTACCCTTGGTAGCTTCAAATCGTGTTGGTAAGGAGATAATTGAAACCGAGCATGGAAAAAGTGAAATTACATTCTATGGGAATTCTTTCATAGCTGGTTAGTTTTTTGTTAATCGCCTGAGATTATTAGTAACTCAAATTCATTTACTACATACATACAAGAACTTTCAAAATATTTGCTCTGTTAAATAGGACCAACTGGAGAATTGATTGAGAGTGCTGGTGATAAAGAGGAAGCTATCCTCATCGCACAATTCGATCTGAATAAACTCAAATCCAAGCGAAATAGTTGGGGAATATTTCGTGATCGACGCCCAGATTTATACAAAGTGTTACTGACATTAGATGGCAGTAATGTTTCTGAATGATTATCTGTACGTCTTTTAGAAATTATTCTATATTATTTCTAAAGCTGTCAACTCTTCCATCAATTGGGAAAATGACATTTCTTTCGCTGATTATGAATAATCTTTGGCATGTTAGTATTCTCTTCTCTAAATTGCAAAATCTCTAGAGTTTTTAAGACTTGTTCTAGAAGATTCCATCTGTCAATTAGCATGCATGGCTTTTGGAACGTGCATCATGAGACGGTGTATAAACATATCATGTTGATGTATAATAACCCTTATCTGTCTTGATATTGTGAACTGTGTGATTGATGATTCTTGAAACTTTCTGGCCATATACAGATACCATTTTCTGTATATAGGATGACAAAATCTCATTTTCTTTTCTCATTTAATATTTGCTATGATGGAATAACCTTTTGCATATGATGACCGTATATGTTAACGAAAACTTAGTAGAAAAATCTTTTGCATGCCTCATTACATCAATTAAATGCAGGATTTTATCATCATATCTTCCTTTGCTGTGGTGCATGGTTAGTATATGGGCCTTGTTGTATGGTTGCCAGCATTTGCTGTGCAGTCGTGTATTTGAGCATGAGCCAGGTCTTTGAAACACGATTCAATGAATGATGGGAATATGTATTTGCATAATGAAATGTATGTTTCATTTTANGAAATATTTATCTAATTAACTGTTTTAACAGTACATGAGATGTTTTAAAATTTAAAATATTGTTTGAGTAGTTATTAGTTAAGATATATTTGAAGAACACAAAAATTCCTCTGTGACGGTCTCACATGCCAATTTATGAAACAGATATTTTATATGGGTCACTTATGAAAAAGTATTATTTTTTTATGTCAAATATATTAATTTTTATTGAAATATAAATATGATTGATTCGTCTCACGAATAAAGATCCGAACGATGAAATATTGAATAAATGGAATAAGTAATTTTGAGAGTGCATAGGGAAAAACATGATATATATTTTACTTTATTTTTTGGGGAATATTTTCTTCGTTTGTAAATACTGAATTGGAGAGGGACTGAACAGTTCGAAAATAAAGCTACAAACCTGAAAGAAATCAAATAAAATTCCTTCTTGGAGGGTGTCAGTATCATTATTATTATTATTATTATTTAACAAACTTGTAGGAATTTTAATTTGCTAACTTTGGGCAGTTTCTAATGAGTTAATGTATGAATTAAAAAAAAAACTCATGAGACCGTATCATTGATTAGTTTTATGAGACCAATATTTTATCCAATTTAATTTTTGAAAAATATTAATTTTTATGTCAATTATATTAATTCTTACTACGTTGGGTGCAATAATTTTTCCTGCTTGATAGAGCGATCGAACCGTCGTACTTGAGCTGCTGCGCGGTTTAAAAGATTTGAGTTGCACCATTAACACCAGCTATAGCTTTTGGTAAAACGATAAGCATTAGGTCCTACAATTGGTATCAGAGCCAATGTCATGGGTTCGATTCTCATTGATTGCAAGGAGTGCAATTATTGGGAGGGAGATTGTTGGATGAAATAATTGTCTCTGCTTGATAGAGCAATCGAACCGTGGTGTTTGAGCTGCTGTGCAGTTTAAAATATTTGAGTTGCACCATTACCATCAGCTATGCTTTTTGATAAAGCAACAATCGTTCGGTCCTACACACCAGTTGATTATCCAGTATGTTACAGATTTTCAATACCAAAAAGTCTCTTCTTAACGAGTTTCATTTCGTGTGTTGAATTTTAATAAATTAATGTTTCCATTTTCCACCCCAAATCTACAATTTGTAACCCAAACACAAACTTCGAGGCTCGGTATATTAGAATTCAACACAACGAAGAAAACTCTATACAATTCATCATTTTGCGGTAAAATTCAGCACACAAAAGATTCAAAATAAAAACAAGGAAAAAAAGGTCTTCAAAACCGTTAATCCTCCTCTTCAACACCTTATTAAACAAATTAAAGGGAAAAAAAAAAAGAACAGATCTTAAAATATAATATGTGCAGAAAAACTAACAAAAAATTCTAATTTTTTTTTAGAAACTGACCCGAACATTATGGCTATAGATCTCATGCCGGATCGAAGGAGCCGAGAGAAGACCGCTGCCAATGACTTCATTTACACTACGGTCGTCGCCACCGGGCTCGTTCGACCATTCTCATCTCCATGTATAGCCTCTCCATCATCCTGTTCATCTGTAGGTTCTTCTTCATCTTCTTCAAGGATTTCATCATCAGAATGAACGAACCGTAATCGCAAACGCCCGTTTTCGCGGCATGCATGCAAGAATTCTTGAGTTGGGATCCTTACTTCTTTAAGAATGAATCTCCCATCTTCTCTAAATGATTTAAAACAAACCCATGGCTTCCCATTTCTCCCTATACAAGAAATAGGTGGAGGAATATCCCTTCTGCAGATTCTTAATCTTCTAAATTCACCCCAGTGATTATTATTTTCTGTAGTATTTTTCATCACACTCCTCCTCTCTTCTTGATTCCTCCATTCATTACCACTAACCTCATTTCCCAACAAATCTTCAACATCATCGGAGCTTTCGGACCCGAGCCCTTCAGTGCACAGAGACAAACTCTCAGAATTCATGGAGGAAAAGGAGTCACTATGCCTGTAACGTATATTATGCCTGGACGGATCATAACTCGACAAGGGATTCTTAAATTTTTCTTGATGGATAATAGAAACTCCTGGAATATCGATCTTCAATTGATTAGAATTGGAAACAAATGAATCTGAGGATAAAGATGTAGGTGTAGAGGATATCTCATTAACATGGTTTTCTTTGAAGTGCAATTCACCGAATAACTCAGTAAAAGAGGACGAGGACGAACCATCCACTGATTTCATGGTTTTAATCTGTTTCCATGGCGAAAGAGATTCAAGAAAGGTTGAGTTATCTGGTAATGGCTTCTCAAAGATGTGTTCTAAGCCACCACAAGCTGCCATTCTTGGATATTTTACAGTTTTATTATTTTTTCGTTTCTTTTCTCTGTTAAAAAAAAAAAAATGATGATAAATCAAGAAACAAAATTTCTTCTCCCCAAAAAAGGTGTGTTTGTTTTGGATTTAAGATGGAGATGTACACGGGAAGAGGGTGAAAATTGTTGCAGATAAAGTCAAGGGAGATGGGAACTATTTATTAGGGGTGCTGGTTTCCAGGGTTGCCTAGAATAAGGATTGGTTGTTATTGAGATTCTCAATTTTGGTGGTCATAAATTATGGTAAAATTCATTGCTTATCATGGTCCAGAACACTAGTGGATTTCAGTGTGATATTTAAGTTGGTGAAAATTAAACATATATATTTCTTTAAATATAATTGTACGTGTACAATTATGTTTTTTTTTTTTTTTTTGATAAAATCGGTATGAAATTGTTTTGTTTGATCTTATCATATATAGCCATATAGCTAGGTAGTATATTTACACTTGACCTCTCGTGTTCGAACTGCTTAATCTAATCGACCGATAAAATAGCTTTCGCCTCTCAGTGTCGGAGAATTAGACTAAAATTCCTGTGATTTTATCAGCCGTGTTCCTTGCTTTTCAAGAAAATAAGATAATGATAAATAACAAAAATATCCCAAGCTTTCTCCTCCAGTCATTAGTTTGAAATTTAGAACCTTCTCGGTTGTACAAGCTAAGTCATATTACTTCAGAAATGGAGGGAGGAAAAAAATATGGATACAATAGGCAAAATAATGTAGACCCTTGAAATCAATCACATCCAAGCATCCTTTTAAACTTATAAATGCAAATTTTAATCAATCTATTCTATTTTGGGCAAATTACATTCTCTACTAGTAAAAAATATTGAAAGGGAATTCCAACTTTATATTTTCAGATAATATGATTTGAAAATAATATTAATTTTATATAAGAAAATCCGTGCTATTTAGAATTTTCAAAAATGATAATAATTGCAATTTTCCTGTTAAATTTCAAAATTTTTTAAGGCCGTTCACGATTTTACACTCATTTAAATTCAAAAGATAAAAAAACTTTCCACGGAGAAACGAAAAGAAGCATGAAGACTTCTTTCCACCCGTGTGTGAAGACCAAAAACTAAAAAAGAATATACCATGTTGATTCTCAGAAACCTTCATTTTCTTCGACATGATATTTTTTTTCAGAAACAAAAACTTTTTTGAGACAATCCGGTACAAAAAAATATTAATTTTCATGATTGATATGAGTCGAGTTGATCGGTCTAACAGATATAGACTCGTAAGACCATCTTACAATAGATCTATTCTTTTCTAAAAGTCCACAAATATAGACTCGTAAGACCGTCTCACAAATGACTTACTCTTTTCTAGAAGTTCATATTTAAAGCGTTTTATCAAACTTATAATTTCACCCAATTTTCACGAATCCCCTATGTAATATTTTTTTTATTCAATTCCCAAAAAGTTTCAAATTAAAATGTTCGGCGATTGTATAATATAAAAACTCAACATTGTAGCTTTTAGCATGCAATTAAACATTTGTTCCAGATAACTGGTATCTGGACCGAGATCATGAATTTCATTCCCCAAGTCTAATTCTGGTTATGATTTGCATAACCTCAATCAATTGAAAAAGCAATCAATTTTCTCTGTAATGCGATGCGCAAATATGATTGTTCGAACCTAAGCTCGAGTATTCGGGCATGGCACCGACAAAACAAGTTTGATCGAAATTGAAGACGAACTACAGGTAAGCTTCAGCATAAACCTGACCATTTTTAAACATTTGGCTCAAGCTCGAACAGTTGGCAGTCGATGGTCATTTAAATTCACTAAAAAAGTGATATTAAAGTTCAGAGGTTCCAAAAGGTGCATGCCAATATGTTCCAGGACATCAGTGAAGGGGAGAACAAGTGATAATGCCAGAAGACATCGCCATGAAACAGAATTCAACCGGTGAAAAGGAGTTTACATGAGTTTGTTTCGTTTTATTCGAAAACCAAGTCGACAAAATTACTTCAATCCTGCACTTCTTCAGGTTTTGTCTTCTTCGACCCCAAGAAATACCACCCACTGGCAGCAGCAATAGTTGCAAGACCAGCTACAACAGCATAATTTCTATAGGTGTCAGTTGATGTTTTAGAAGTTGAGGAGCTCCGGCCACTTGGGTTAGCATCTGTTACATTGGCTGTGCCTCCTGAGCTTCCTGCCGGAGCTTCATCTGCCTTAGGGCCCTATAGTGAATAAACCCTTTAAGGATGGTTTGATAACAAGATATAGTCGAGGCAAAACAAAAACTCAGTGGCTGACGTTTGAGAATGTTTAAGGATGAATCAAAGATTTGAAATCAAGATATGTTTTGATGCAATAGAATAACAACAAAACCACCAATAATGGTAATCTTAGATTTAAAGACAAATGGTTCGAAAAAAAATTGGGCAACATTGGAAGTTTCAACAGCTTCAATCACCACTAATACCAATGCCATGTGGTATTTATCTTCGTCATAGAAAGTAGTGGCTGAGTTAAAAGGTTTCTGAGGGTATGTGATCGGGTTCGTTTTTGCATATTTTAGTATGTTATTTTTAATCCATTATTGCATAAGTTTAAGGTGTCAAGTCTGAATTTTTATCTGTTTTAGTCATAATTTTTTCATATTGTTTGCCCCTCAAATATTTCGGTTGATCTGTAGGTGGACTTGCTAAAAAGAAGGGAATTATTGGCAAAAGCACGAGCATGGCGCGCTAGGGCGGATTATTTTATCCACCCCGAGCGCGCAAGAGAGAGATTTGCGAGGACCTCGTGAGCGAGGTGTGATTTCGCCCGCCCCAGCGCGACGCAATATGGAAACAATAGCTGGACGATTTATTTCCTTTTGTGGTGGATAATTTTGGACGGAAATAAATGATAGCATCCCTAATACATGTTCTTAGAGGATAGATTTTGATCATTCAGCAAAGAGGCGCATAAGAAAAGGGCCGAAACAAGGAGACAGAGTAGAGCAATAGAACTCAACTGAAGAACAAGAACTTGATAAGCGTTTTTCTTCTTTTCTTTTTTCTTTAGTTGGAATTAAAGGGATCCTATCCCCAAACATTTATGTTGTCAATTCTTTTTGAAGATTGAATTTGGTTCAAGTATACTTGATTATGTTATTGATGTTTCTTTCAACTTGAGAGTATGCTCAACTTCGAAGAGATTTTATGTGTTATAATTGAAACCGATAAGAGACTTTATAATATAATATAATAACATAATTCATGGATCTACAACTTGCACATACATATGAGGTTGTCAGGTTGGATAAAATGTTGATAGCCATATTCCAATAGGTCGCTAGAGGATTCCACGGTTTGTTAATGCGATTGCAATTGTTAAATAATACAAGGACACTTGGTTACTGTATTTTGTTAATTAAATTAATAAAGCTCGACAGAGTATATTGATAGACTAGAGAATTCCGTCAAAAGCATGACTTAATAAATGAAATTCAATCATTAGAAAAGATTCAAGGGTACGTGAACCAAGATTCTAACAATTGTTTGTTTATTAATTTGATTTATATTATTTATATCGTGTTAGTAAATTATTTTATTTGACCTTCAATTTAATTTATTAATTAATCCAATTTTCGATTTAGTTAACTAAAGAATTGTGTTTAAGTTAAATTTGTCTAATCAATCTCTGTGGGAATGATACTCGAACTTCTTACACTATATTTATTATAACTTAACTCGTGCACTTGCGATTCATTCGAGCATAAACTTTTATTTTATTTTTATTGCGGATTTACTGTGCAAGAAAAACTCGATCACTATGAAGTGAGCCATTTTAGAAAACCTATCAACAACAACAAAAACAGAAGCATAGCCCCTCCTAGACCTAGGCAAACCCAAAACAAAATTCATCGATACATCTACCCATGGTTCAGTTGAAATAGGCAAGGGTGTGTATAATCAACGAGGTTGAGACCTAGACGTAGCCTGCCTGCATGTGACACAAAGCTCACACATCCTCTCCACATCTCTCCTCATGTGATGCCAGAAAAAGTGTTCACTCAGCATGTCCAAGGTCTTCTGAACTCCGAAACGTCCCATAAGTCCTCTCCCGTGCGACTCTCGCACTAACAATTCTCTCAAGGAACTTTGTGGCACACACAACCTATTCTCACGAAACAGAAATCCCTCATGCCTAAAAACGTTATCAAAATCAGGATCATTAGCAATTCAGTTCCGTTTTCCATCAAGATTAATGAATTTTTCCCAAAAGTTGGAAGGTCAAAGACGGTTCTAGTTAAAAAGAAAAGGATAAAGAGGACATGAAGTAGAATCGAGCCAAAGATAAAACATAGTCAATTATAGGATTCTAAATGTATTATCGAACATGTCCATACCTTCCTGGCAAGCTTCTCCAATTTCTCTTGCTCCATTTTCTGTGAAATTTCAGAAGGTTCCAGAGTGAGAATACTCATTAGATAGATTCATAATGTTGGTGTTCAGGAATGCACAAGCATGAATTTTGAGCATGAAACCACAATAAATCAGCTAATGATGCATAAGAATGGGAAAAAAAAAGTTCATATAAATGCCCAACAGAAAATTCTCCAAGTACCACATCCATGATCAAGGATATAAATCAAGGAAGGTCGGGAGGTGGCAAATAAAATCAGAAAGTTCCAGAAATACGAGGGTTAGGTTACCCATGGACAAAGTAGCAGTAATATTCTCTCACTTAATTAATCACAAGAGAAAGAAGGTCCATATTCAATACAAGTAGCTGATTGTTTATACCATCCATTAATGATATTTCCTCATTCTTGCCACAAGTACCCCGATCTTCTTTTATAGCCCTCCGTTGCTCTGGTTGCATTTCAATTCATATCTCATGAAACAGTGAGCATCGAGATATCAACAAATAAATGCCACCCCAAGGCCATTTATACTTTGAATAAATTATATCATTTATGGGGGAAAGAAGCAATAATCAGATCTGGATTTAATAGGAACAAAACCCTCGGGTTAAAACGACATCACACCAAATATTTTAGAAAATGAATAAAAAAGAAAAAGAAAATTTAAACCACTTGCTTAAAAATTCAATACCAGACATGTGATCAGAGAATGTAGGCATCATTAAAAACTGTAAATGAATGCTGATAAATATCTTAAAAATTCAATAGCAGACATATGATCAGAGAAATGCAGGCATCATTAAAAACTGTAAGTGAATGTTTGTTGATAAATATCAACTTTCACAGGCAAATCAAATATTTGATCATATTAAGGCAAGAAAAAAGCAGAAACTTAACTTGCAGAAACAGAGATTAAGAAAATTACCTTGATATAGATGTTTTCAGCAGCCTTCTCCTCCTCACTCAGGACTTTTCCACTACTTGACATCCTACGAGATACGACATATCTAAAAGCATTTCGAGTTGCCATACCACAACAGATTTCCTGTCGACAATCAAACTTCTGTCAGACACGATATATTTCTCAAAGACATAACAAAACCGGTAAACTTTAACTCTTCCTGATCCACTTTAACTCTTTCAATTAATAAATAGTTCCATACATTAAGGCATTAGTAGTTAAGGCATAAACAATCCATCAATGAGGTACAAGTACATTATTGGAATACTTAAGCTAAACTCTAGTTATGAAAGAAGCATAACCAACACTGGACATTCCACAAACATGTTTTGTGATTCAGCAACAATACAACACCAGACAAATTATCAAGAAGAAACCCGGATTATAAATCCTCAAGTACAAGTTTGCATCACATCCAAACACACCATTCTCTCATCAATATAAAAAAATAATAATACCAAAGTAAGCAAAATAATATTGACAAATGCATGCTAAAGCATGCTCATGTACATAAAATAAAAAAACCGAAAATATTCCAAAAATATCATTAGTGCCACGAACTGAAACATAAAAAAATTCGAAGGTACCCAATATAAAAGAGAAACCCCAAAAATTAAGATAAACCATAAAAACAAAAATACGATCGGGTGAAAACAAAAAAGAAAAAAAAACTGACATTTAACTAAGAAAACACACATGTATCAATACATATAAATGAATAAGCATACAAAATTCTTCTCCTGAAAAATCGCAGATGTAAACCAAAGGCACCACCGGAATACCAAAAATCCCAAAGAAAAATCAAGCCACAATTCTAAAAAACACAAAATCAATAAATTTTTAACCAGGAAAACACACATCGAATGTAATTATACTATAGATTCCGTGTGTAACTATAGGTTGAGAATTTACCGCAGCACCTGGAGCTGGTCGAGGGAAATGGGTTTTGGGATTTTGAAATGGAGTGTAGAATGGAGAAGGAGAACATGGTTACTGGGAAGACTTGTAGACTACGAAATCAAAGTGGGCCGGCCCAATAGATAAGAAACTTCGATTCAACAATTTTTGTTGGAATCGATTTTTTTAAAAAAATAAGTTTAACAATTGACATAATTGTTAAAAGTAAAAATTTACGATAAAAAATAAATATCTCAAACTCATAAAATATATTAAATTATATATTTTATAAAATTTTATCTACTCAATTATGTTTTTCTTCACAAATTGAGAGACCTATTTATAGAATTTCTTTGGAAATAATCCAAGAATAAATGCATCATTACATACATCATCACACACTAATTTTCAATATTTACAACTCTTATTTTCAATAATTTCAACTCTTATTTTCAACATTCTCCCCTGTGATGATGATCATTATACAATGATTATCTTCATTACGTGTTTTTATACTGTCTCGTTAAAAACCTTACTAGAAAAAACCAATTGGCATAAAAATCATAGTAAGGGAAAAAGAGTGCAGTCGCGTAAACTCTCTCTCATATTAACACGAACGATTCTTCACAAATTTCGTAAATTGAGCATCACAATATTATATATATGCTTTCTGAATATTGTCATAGGAAGTGCCTTTGTAAAGAGATCTGATGAGTTTTCATCTGATTGAATGTAACGAATATCAATATCTTTATTCTTCTCAAGCTTTTGGGTGAATGCGAAGAACTTAGAGGGAATATGTTTAGTTCTGTCGCTTTTTATGTATCATTCTTTCATTTGAGCAACACATGCAACATCATATTCATATAGAGTCACATGCTTCTTGTCGAATGATAATTCGCATGAGATTTGGATATGTTGGGTCATTGATTTTAACCACACATATTCACGGCTTGCTTCATGTAGTGCAATAATCTCGGCGTGAGTTGACGAAGTTGTTACTAGTGTTTGTTTCTGTAAACGCCAAGAAATTGCAACAAAAGATATATCAGGTCTTGTAAAATTTAAAATACATAAGAGGGCACCAATAGCACTTATATATGATACTTCTGGACCAAGAACAACTTTATCATCTTCACATGGATGGAATAGATCGTTTTCTATGTTTAACGATCTAACAACCATTGGAGTACTTAAAGGATTTGATTTATCCATATTAAAATGTTTAAGGACATTTTCTATATAATTTGACTGATGAACAAATATTCCACGTTCTTTTTGTTCAATTTGCAAACCCAGACAATACTTTGTTTTTCCAAGGTCCTTCCTTTCAAATTCTTCCTTCAAGTACAACACAACTTCTTGAATTTCCTTATTCGTTCCAATGATGTTTAAATCATCAACTTATACAACAATAATTAAGAATCCGAATATTGTTTTCTTAATGAAAATGCAGGGGCATATTGAATTGTTTACATATCTCTTTTTCATTAAGTGTTTACTTAGACTAGTATACCACGTTCGTTCGGATTGCTTTAACTCATATAATGATCTTTTCAATTTCACAGAATAACATTATTTGGGTTTTGAACTCTTTGTGCTTCAAATATCTTAAATCCTTCGGGGATTTTCACGCAAAACTAATCAAATATTGAAACTTAATTGCATCCATAATGGGACAATACGTTTCTTCATAATCAATTATAGGTTTTTGTGAAAAACCTTATACAACAAGTCGAGTTTTATATCTTACTATTTCATTTTTCTCATTTCGCTTTCGAAAAAAACTCATTTGTACCCAACAGGTTTTACACTTTCAGGTATAAGGACTATATGTCCAAAAAAATAACGTTTATTTAGCGAATCCAATTCAACCTGAATAGCGTCTTTCCATTTTATCCAGTCATGTCATTTTTTACATTCACCAAAATATTTTGGTTCATGATCTTCATTGTCATTTATGATGTCAAATGACACATTGTAAGAAAATATCTCATCAATTTCTTTTATATCTTTTCGATTCCATATTTTTCCAGTATTAATATAATTGATAAAGATTTCACGATCCTCGTCAGTTTGTAGTTCTAACAGAACATTTTCATCATCATGTATTTCTGTCGGAATATCATTCTCTATTTTGTGATCATCATATTTCTCTATGTTTTTTCTTTTTCGAGGATTTTTATCCTTGGAACCGATTGACCTTCCACGTTCAATCGTTTTATGACATCATGAGTATCTTCAATTTGTTTTTTTGAAATTTCAATTCGAGTAGGAGCATTTACAACATGTAAATATGATTTAGTTATCCTTTTTGTGTCTGCAAATGCATCTGGTGTTTGATTTGCTATTCTTTACAAATGCACAATTTGTTGTACATCTTTTTCACATTGTTTAGTTCTTGGATGCAGATGTAACAATGATGATGTATATCATGTAATTTTTTTTTCGATTTGTTTCTTTTCTCTCCCTAACATTGGGAAGATTTCCTCATTAAAATGACAATAAAAAAACGTGTTGTAAACATGTTGTCTGTCTGAGTTTCAAGATATCGAATGATCGATGTGCTATCATAACCGATATAAATTCTGATCTTTCTTTGAGTTCCCATTTTTGTTTGTTGAGGTGGTGCAATAGGCGCATATACCATACATCCAAAAGTTCTCAGATGAGAGATGTCTGGTTTTTTACCAAAGACAAGCTGCAATGGGGAGTATTTATAATATGAACTTGGTATGATGCGAATTAATGCATTAGCATGTAAAATTGCATGTCCTCATATAGAAACAGGGAGTTTTGTTTTCACGGTCATTGGTTTAGCAATTAGTTGTAGACGTTTAATCAATGATTCAGCTAATCCATTTTGTGTATGTATATGAGTAACATGATGCTCAACAGTGATTCCCATTGACATGCAATAATCATTGAAATTCTGGGAAGTAAATTCACCAGTATTATCAAGTCTAATTTTCTTGATTGTATAATCGAGAAATTGATTCCGTAATTTTATTATTTGAGCAAGTAGTCATACAAATACCACATTCCGAGTTAATAAACATACATGTGACCATCTGCTAGAGGCATCGATCAATACCATAAAATATCTAAATGGTCCACATGGTGAATGAATTGTCCCACAAATATCACCCTGAATATGTTCAAGAAACATGAGTGATTCAGTTTGGATTTTAACTCTTGATGGTATTATAATAATTTTTCCAATAGAACATGCTTCGCATTGAAACTTATTATTTTGAAAGATCTTCTGGTCTTTCAGCAGATGACCATGTGTATTTTTTATAATTCTTCGCATCATTGTTGAATCTGGATGTCCTAATTGATCATGTCAATTGATTAATATTGAAGAATTATCAACTACTATGTTTGATTCAATTGGACTTATATGTGTATAATGCAATCAAGTAGGGAGCATTTGTAGTTTTTCAACTATATATTTTTTTTCTGATTTATATATGATAAGACATATATATTTGTCATTTCCTTCATTTATTGTCTGAGTTTCATACTCATGGCAATAGATCTCATTAAAACTCAACAAATGTCTTTTCGATTGTGGTGAATACTAAGCATCATTTATCATAAATTTTGTACCATTAAGTAACAAAAAATGTGTTTTACCACAACTTTTGATCAAGTCTACACGACCTGATATTGTATTTACCATTGTTTTTGTTGGTTTTAGCTCCAAGAAATATCTTTTATCTCTGAGAATAGTATGCGTTGTACCACTATCAGGTATGCAAACTTCTATGAGATTAGTTCTTTGTTTAGCTTTGGTCATAGCAGTTTTCATATTTGAAATTAAAAAAAAAAATGCAATGAAAAAAATTACTGACAATATATATGTAATTNATACAAATACCACATTCTGAGTTAATAAACATACATGTGACCATCTGCTAGAGGCATCGATCAATACCATAAAATATCTAAATGGTCCACATGGTTGATGAATTGTCCCACAAACATCACCCTGAATATGTTCAAGAAACATGAATGATTCAGTTTGGATTTTAACTCTTGATGGTATTATAATAAGTTTTCCAATAGAACATGCTTCGCATTAAAACTTATTATTTTGAAAGATCTTCTGGTCTTTCAGCAGATGACCATGTGTATTTTTTATAATTCTTCGCATCATTGTTGAATCTAGATGTCCTAATTGATCATGTCAATTGATTAATATTGAAGAATTATCAACTACTATGTTTGATTCAATTGGACTTATATGTGTATAATGCAATCAAGTAGGGAGCATTGGTAGTTTTTCAACTATATTTTTTTTTTCTGATTTATATATGATAAGACATATATATTTGTCATTTCCTTCATTTATTGTCTGAGTTTCATACTCATGGCAATAGATCTCATTAAAACTCAACAAATGTCTTTTCGATTGTGGTGAATACTAAGCATCATTTATCATAAATTTTGTACCATTAAGTAACAAAAAATGTGTTTTACCACAACTTTTGATCAAGTCTACACGACCTGATATTGTATTTACCATTGTTTTTGTTGGTTTTAGCTCCAAGAAATATCTTTTATCTCTGATAATAGTATGCGTTGTACCACTATCAGGTATGCAAACTTCTATGAGATTAGTTCTTTGTTTAGCTTTGGTCATAGCAGTTTTCATATTTGAAATTAAAAAAAAAAATGCAATGAAAAAAATTACTGACAATATATATGTAATTTATTGAAACATATAAGGCATATCATAATTATACAATAAAATATTAGCATATGAGCACATGAAAAGTAAAATATTTTATATTTCTATTCCACCAATATATTGATCATTTTCAGAGAAATCATTCAGAAAATCGGCAGCATCAAAATGAGTAGAATCACTCGAACAGTCACTGTGTTCAGTGAAGTTGGTCTTTTTTCTTTTCATTTTATTGATTCTTTATAGAGCTTACAGAGATGCTCGAGGACTCGAAAAATACGAGACCAATGTCCTGGAGTGCTGTATATAAAACAGAAACTTTCAAATCATTTTAAATGATTTCATTAACACTCATGTTCTCATTATTCTTTTTTAGTGGGTGGTTCGTGACGTTCTTTTGAGATGAGTTATAGAAGTAAATATCTCGATTGCTTTCAAAACCACGGCCACGATCGTGACCACAACCACTTCCACGTCTCCACGATCACGACCTCGATTTTGACCTTGACCGAAACCTTGTCTTTGAATTTGATTTTAGTTTTCAGGTTTAAATTCATATTCACTTACAGCATTTACTTCTGGAAATGATGTTGATCCAGTGAGTCACGACTGATGATTTCTCATTAGCAACTCGTTGTTCTTTTCCGCCACAAGAAGACATGCGATAAGTTCAGAATATCTCGTAAATCCACGCACTCTATATTGTTGTTGTAGAGTTATATTTGATTCGTGAAAAGTGGAAAATGTTTTTTCAAGCATTTTCGATTTCGTAACCTCATGCCCACAAAATTTTAATTGCGAGATTATTCGATACATCGTCGAGTTGTAATCACTGACTTTCTTAAAATCTTGGAATCTTAACGTATTTCATTTATCACCGGCGGTCGGAAGTATAACTTCCCTTATACGTTCAAATTTTTCCTTTAATCCTTCCATAAAGCCATGTGATCTTTTTTAATGAGATATTTACATTTTAATCATTCATCAAGATGTCGTCGCAAAAAAATCATAGCTTTTGCCTTTTTTTGGTGATGATGAGATACCATTTTATTTAATGGTCTCATTTAGAACCAATGACTCAAGATGCATTTCTACTTCGAGAGTCCATGGCATATAATTTTTTCCCGTTATGTCGAGCGTAACAAATTTAAGCTTTGTCAAATTTGACATGGTGGTACTATAAAAATAACAATACATTTTATTAGTTAATTTCTAAATCTATTAATATGACAATACAAAATAACGGATAAATTATAAGTACAACCATTCTTAAAAATAAAGAAAAAACACGAGGCGGATACTCTCCGATAAATACAAGACTAGTGAATATAATAACCAAAATAATCGGCCAATAAATAACCTTGCACCATTTAAAAATAAAACAACCAACTATATTTGAAAATCCAATGGAAAAGAATTCAAAACATAAAATCGTCAAACTTTACCAAACCTAACTTAGCAATATTTCAAAATAAAACTATCTCTAACAACCTCTCAAAAACCACTCAAAATCATCATAAGTCGTAAAAATCTTAAACGTAAATTTAAATCATAAACTTAATCTAATTTTGCGGAAAAATAGCGTTGGCCCTCGGGTTATGTGCACCTTCAGTCCAGTAAGATCAACCACCAAGTCCCTCAACATCAATATCATGCTCACCTGCATCGATCACACCTAGTGAGCTATTGACTCAGCAAACCATAACCTCGATATCAAATAATACATATACAATCACATGCAACAGTGAAAATACTTTTACTTAACATAACATTTCATGAATATGCATAGTCGTAAACATTTTCCTTTTATCATAAACATTATCATTTTCATCATATACATTATCATTTTCATCATATATGTATATGTTTTCCTTTTCATTGAATTCATGTCATTAATTGTGACTTTCGGATTAGCTTAAGGTCGATGAATCCATCTACGTGTAACCACAGTACTAGGCGACGGGGACATCAACGACACTCTCACCCGTCAACTGAGTCTTGGCCTTACATATCATCATAATCATCGTATCAGCGTATTAATTACAATTACTTCACTTCTTTCAACTTTTCATATTTTCAACACTTATAAAAAATAAAGCATGCATAAATCATTTTTCTTTTAAACCAAGCATGCAACATATCTTCTAGCATTAACATTTCATCATAAAATTCCATAAACATTTAAATTAAGCATATTAACATATTTTACAGCATTCAGGATACTGCCAAGACGTTTACTAATTTTCAGATGTAAAATGATCGTTTTACACCTAGACGTAAAATTCTCGATTTTGACTTTTTCTTACTTTCGTTGACACTAGACCATTTCAAATAATTATTTAAGCTTAAATTGAATTTCTTATATTTTTATTTTGGTTAAATTCATGACTTTTGATTTAATTTCATAACTATTAATTCGTAGAACGTTTTAATCTCGATTTAGTTCAAACTTTAATATTAAATTCTCAATTTTTAAACATAGACTTTTTATTGCCTAATTTACTCTTGTGAACCATGAACCACCCCCGTAGACCCACGGTTCAAGCCCTAACCTTTTAACCCTAATATTCGAACCCTAACAAGAGACCCTTGAGCCATCTTGCGATTTCTTCGAGCTAAGCCCGAGCCACCTCGAGCCAGCCCCTGACTAGCCCACATAAGAACCCTACTAGACCCACAGGACTCGCCCTAACCCACGCTGAAACTCCCTGCTCGTAGCAAGAGCCGCACGACCTTGTTAAAACCTATCCTAGACCACTGGCCAAGCCGCGATCCGCCCTGCACATGGCTGCTACTCTCGGATGTCTTGTGAAGAGTCCTAGCTCGCTTGGTCTCTTCCCTAGCCACTGTGCTTGAGTCATAGTGTGGCTAGGACTCTTTTTTACCACCAAACACTTCCAGCCCGAGCCCTGGTCCAGCCGTGCATTGGTTAACCCCTTAACCGAACCCCTTGGACACCAACATGCCATATTTTCGTTCATGCTTCAATCCTAGCATGTGCAGCCTCGTCTAAGCTCTTAATCCCTTAGAATTTCATCCCTTTTTATTTTCCTAGGACGGCATCCCCTTCATGCATCATATACATAGGTTTTACATCACCCAAACACAAGTTCTTTGATCAAAGCATGTCAAAAATGAAATATAAATACATGGTAAACATATTTTCATGCAAATATGCTTCAATTCAATAATATGGTATGATAGATGAGAAAAAGAAAGTTAAGGCGTGCCTTTACGTATTTTATGCACGACAAATACGTTGAGAAGCGACGAACGGAGGACCCTTGCTGATTTTCTTCAAGAAAAACGTGACTTTCCTCCTTAAAAGCTTCGTGTGTGCGTGTGTGGTGGCTGCTAGGAAGAGTTTGTGTGTGTGTGTGTGTGTGTGAGGAGAGGTAGGCGTGTGGTTTGAGGGTTTATGGGGAGGGTTTAGGCTTATTTAATTGTTAATTATCAAGTGTACAAGTTTAGGCCCAATAAGATGGTTTAATAGACCCATTAAGCCCATTTGCTAATAATTAAAATATTTCGTTTAGGAAAGTTCGTGAAAATATTAGCCGAGTTCTTGAAAAATTCATATTTTAGTCCAAAATCGAATACCGTTAAAAATTACGACTTGGCGTATAAAATCACCTCAAAACACATTATTTTTAAATGTATCATATAGCATTAACCTTATTTTAAATAATTAAAAACAATTATTTAATAAAAAAATTTTCTCTTTTTCAGCTCTCGATCTCCGTTCCTCGATCGCATCTCGAACAACCTTTAAAAATACAATTTACATCCATTCGTATAGAAAGTACATTTGATACATGCAACCATGCACATCATATTCAATTTATGCAATTAAAACTATTTAATTAGCCATTTTCCATTTTCCTTAAATTTGCATGCAGTTGGATTACGTCATCTTATTTTTGGACCTTACAAAATAACCTTGAAAGAACCATCTTCTTCTTCTTCGAAAATTTTGGTAAAGAAAATTTTTAGGGATGAAAAGTAATTTTGGAGTAATTGAACGTGTTTGTAAAATCATATTTATAAGGTAAAAACTAGCCGTTTATAACCGTTACAAAATCTTTAAAAAATAAATGTATGTATATATAAATTTTATGGTAATAATATGATATATATAATGTTAATCATGTTTAAATAATTATGTGTATCACATCGCATTATTATAATGAGGTGTCAGTGATTCTTTTTATATAATAATGTGACATTATACAAATATATAGCACAATAAAATATATAAACAGTGAAATAATCACATCACGTCATTATAATGAGGTGTCATAGACTCTTTTTATATAATAACATGATATTATTCAAATATATATGCAATAAATAAACAATAACACAATAAAAATATATAGATAATATAATCACATCACATTATTATAATGAGGTGTCATAAACTCTTTTTATATAATAACATGATATTATATATTAAATATATACACAATAAAAATAAATAAACAGTAAAAATAATATTCTTACTTTTGAATAGTGTTACATTTTTTTGTATTTTGGAGCTTGGAAAAATATGGAGAACCGAATCTTCGAGTATCGTGCTGATAACGTGTTAAAAGTAAAAATTTACGGTAAAAAGTAAAAATCTCAAACTCACAAAATATATTAAACTACACACTTTATAAAATTTTATCTACTCAATTGTGTTTTTTCTTTACAAATTGAGAGACCTATTTATAGAATTTTTTTGGAAATAATCCAAAAATAAATACATCATCACACATTAATTTTCAATATTTACAATTTTTTTTTTGAACATTCAATAATTTTAACAATAATAATATTTTTTTTAAGAAAACACTTTTTGTCGTGATATTGTATATGTCGAGTAGGGGAGATAAATGGGTGGAACTGGACAGGTCTAAACCCGATCAACAGGTCTAGAAACGAGATCCAAGTGGATAACAAGCTTTAATAAGCTCACATCGGAGACCCGATGTATATACTAATGATAATATATTTATTTTTATATTATATTATTTATTAAATAATAATGTCATAATCATTAACCTTAATTCATCAAAATATTATCGTATATTGTTGTTAAATTGTTATGGTTTTGATAAAATTTCGATGAATGTATTAATTTTTGAACTTCTTATTGTATATTTACTAGATTAAAAAATGTTTTTAAACACTTAACGAGTATGCGGATCCATTGGACCCTCCAGATAATGAGAGAGTCTGGAAAAATTTTCTTCGTGAGACGAGTCTTTGGACTAGCCAAATCAACCCTATTGGTCGTTACCATCCTTAATGTCGAGATATTCTTCCCTCAACCTTGGACATCAACGTATGTGCAAGTCTACCAATTCCTCCAATGTCGAGTGTAGGATAATAAAGGCCGTTGAAACGATGTTCCAAAACAGACATCATGTATATTGCTTGAGACATCTAAGGCATAATTTGGTACACATGATCGATATGATAAACATGTGATATATAATATAAGGATAAGTTAAGGATAAATAAGATGTAGGATATTATATTTAATGTTTGGTATGATTTTAATAAGAGTGATTAAATTTATATATTAGATTGTAATGACAAAATTAACATTATCATAATAAATTTTATAATTTCATAGTTGTTGCTTGAGTTCATATTTATTTATTTTTTTTTTACCTAATTTGACATATTATATAATATGATATATTTGAGCCCTTGATTTTGTGAGTCAAGTCAAATATCAATTTTTAAGGTTAATCGAGTGATACTAATAATTTTATTGAGATTTATAAAAATCATTTATATAATTATCTCGAGTTCATTTATATAATTATCATATTATATAATATATAAAAATAAATAAATAAATTTTATTGATTTTAATTTCTATCAACTTACAGATATTTATAAAAATCATTTATATAATTATCATCTAGTGATACTAATTTACCACTTGCCCACATATAGGATGTGATCATATTTTTAAGGTTTAATATTTTTATATATTGAGGGCAATGAAGTCATTTGTGGTGTTTTTTTTATCATTAAACTAAAATTATCACATCTCACAAAAGGGATATTTTATCCTTGTATAAAATTATTTATCACGGTATCATGGACTTTCTAAAAAGATACCAAACGTAGGATAATGGGTATTATTTATCAATCCCTCTCTTATCCAGTGTACCAAACTATACCTTAGTTGATAACTTTATAAGACAAATGCATTTTGTGTCATATGTTTGTTGTTGTACTGCTACCTAACTGTTTTAATCTTTTAGCAAAATATTCATATTGGCATTTTGTTTTTATCTCCTCTTTGTTTTTTGTGGTTATATGATGCGGAGATATCTTATGCATAATAAGAAGTATTGGACATTTATTTTTAAGAAAGCAGTTAATGCCTTGACAGTGAGAGAGTAGAAAGAATTATTAGTCTATCATTAAATTCATGTCCCTTGTTGAAGGATTCATCAGGGCTTCACAACAACACGTTGGGCAAATGCTTTATTTCCTAGTGAGCTTTGGGCTGTGACGAAAAATAACGTTGATGAGTCGTCGAACAATTGGGTGAAACCAGGCAGAAGCTTGCCAATTGTTTCGATGGTTGATCATATTTGAATCCAAATAATGAAAACGATCTATCAACGACGCGAATCTTCAATTGAGAAAATAGGGAAAAAAAACTAGTTGCCACATACAACAAATCTAGGAGCTTAACAGTTAACAGGTCAACCAGGTGGACATTCGAGATTGTTGATAGAGAAAAAACTTGTGTTGTTGATTTGTAGATGCAGAAGTGCTCCTATAAAGTTTGGAAAATGTACAAGATTCCATGTGAACACGATTGTGCTGCAATAGAGTCAAATTCCAATTATGTTTATGACTTTGTGACAAATATTACAAAGAAGAGGCATATAGATACATTATTTGAAACGTCCATAAACCTGCTGCAACCTCTAGAATGTAGGAGACCGTTGGCCCTCAAGAAACACCCATCGACCATGGGGTGATCTTGATCCACACAAAGCCTAGCCATGAACCAACCCCTACCAGCCTACGACTAGACCACCCCACGACCCCTCTGGACCATCACGACTTAGCCTAAGACCTGCGTACAGTCCCTGCATCGAGCCATGCACCAAATTCCCAAACCATGCGCATGTGGTGATCGTGCGGCCAAGCTACTTCGTGTCAGCCCTTGCCCACAAACCTGGCACGACTTAACCCATCTAGAACCACGACACAACCCTCCTAGGTATTTTGGATGCAACCGAACCACATCACATAGTCTGCACCCTCGAAGAACCAAGGTCGAACCATAACGCTTGCAAATCCAATGATTTCGTTCAGATCTTTCTCCTCTCTTTACCAGACCTGTCCAACCCCATCTAGGACTCCTAGACAGCCTCAAATCATGCCTATACTATCCCTAACCTGTCAGCCCTTTTTTTGCAACATCAAGGACGTGAGTTATATATCAAGAAATCCAAGATTTTCCATGCTTCAACTGTTGGATCTCGGTTTTCTACACGCCCAAACGCAGCGGAAGTTTTAAATTTTTTTTTTAATTATATTTTGACAATCAAAATATATTTGATTTGGACGCTCGTATGGTTTTACGATTAAACATTCATAGGGAGTTAGAATATTATACCTTTGTGAATTAAATCACTTGGCTCCGACTATTCCGGGTTTAGCGGAGATAGCTCTTGTTGTAATTCTTTACGAACTTTCTTCAACCTCCGAATCAGGTCCACGACTGGAATATTTATTCATCTTCTAAATTGCACTAGAAAAATAGAAGATATTTTTCCGTAGAGATAGAACACAATTTGGTTTAAAATCCTTTTGAGAGTACAAAATTATTTTTGCATATTGTAAGAGCCGAAAAAGAATTCTAGCAATTCTTTGAAACTCTCGAATGAACCTATGCAAATTGGAATAAAGAATTCTTAATATTTCTTTAATCATGATTTACTTAATTAATCTCATTAATTAAGTAAACTAAATATTTGGAGGATTTAAAGTTGTGATTTTCGAGAATCACACACATTGAAAATTAGTGTGTTGTGGAGGCTAGGGTTTTTGTCTTGATCAATCCTATTTATAATGAAGCCAAAGCCTAATCACATAATTAACATTAATGGGCTTGATTTAATTAATTGGGCTAGTCCAACTAGTTTAATTAATTTAATCAAAGCCTATTAAAACTTTAATTATTTATTATGATGGACTTGTACTCTTACAAGCCCATTAAACATACCCTCCTTATTTAATTNGTAAATTCAACTTCTTGAATTTACTATATCATAATATAAATTCAACTACTTGAATTTATTCTCTCAACGGGAACAAACGATCCAGTGCTTGTGTGACCCTCAATGGTTCAGGGATACAGCTAGCCGTGGGTTCACAACTCTTTGTGATTCAGGACATAATCCTTTATTCGGGCTTACCCTAGTTAGCCCCATTCTTTTCATCAACACCTTGATCAAGAATGTCAGAACTCATTTCTGATTGCACCCATCGGATCATGGTAAGAGCGTCTAGTAGCATCGCCCCATGATCCCCTAGGTATCACTGATAGTGCCTGCAAGAACCAGTCGATTATGATTAACGTACAGTACGGTCCCTTCATCTCATATATCCCGATCGAATCTGCAACCATTGGTTCATCGAGGGTTGCATATTAATTCGATAACTATGTGACAACTATAATAGTGGCATCGCGTGTACTATTGGAGAACTCTTTCTCTAACGTACATCTCATACTCTGGCCAGAGATTCCATGCACTATTATTACATCAGATCACATAGGATATCCACACCCGTAGGTGAGCGGTGAATCCCCGACTACAATGCACTGGCTC
Organism: Primulina huaijiensis; assembly: GCF_012295235.1. Classification (NCBI taxonomy): domain Eukaryota; kingdom Viridiplantae; phylum Streptophyta; class Magnoliopsida; order Lamiales; family Gesneriaceae; genus Primulina; species Primulina huaijiensis. The sequence goes on along the minus strand of NC_133311.1, from coordinate 14,089,814 downwards.
CTATATGTGTCGCAACTATACCCAACCTCGCCACCTGATGACTCTCCTGGAGCCGGTAAACGAGTCAAAGCACAGCCCTAGCATATAGAGCCTCAGTGTTGTCCCGGGTCGTAAGGACTAATGGTGTACAATCATAACCACGGACTTATCCTCTCGATGAATGATAACCACTTGGAAAGTCCGAGGGAGGGTTGTTCGGTATAATCATCATATGACTACCCATCTGTATGTTTGGACATCTCTATGCCCTTACCAAGAAACGCAGTACACAACATCACAGATGCTAGTCTCGAGCTCAAGCGACCTTTATCCCTGTTTTAGGCGGCTGAATCGACTAGGAACGAATTTAGAATATGCAGTGTTTACAAATGAGTTTCAACATCGAATTACGATTCATTTGTATTAAAGCATAATCAAGGACTTTATCTATGCTGCTTGCATGGGTATACAGATAAAGTACAACAAAACCATTAAAAAGTAAATTATATTAAAATAAAGATTGTTTATTACAACTGAGTCAATAAATTCCCTAGCCAACAGTTGGCTTACAGGGCATCTACTCTAACAATCTCCCACTTGCCCTAGAGCCAACTACCCATAAACTTTAATCCCATTGCTTCGCGATGCTTTTCAAACAATGGTCCTGGCAAGGGCTTTGTAAGTGGATCAGCAACATTATCTGCAGAGGCGACTCTTTCAACTGATATATCTCCTCTTCCCACAATCTCCCGGATGATGTGGAACTTCCTCAGTATATGTTTGGATCTTTGATGAGACCTTGGTTCCTTTGCTTGCGCAACGGCACCAGTGTTGTCGCAGTACACCGGGACTGGATCAACTCCATTAGGAATGACGCCCAACTCTTGGACAAAATTCCTCATCCAAACTGCCTCTTTGGCTGCAGCTGATGCAGCAACGTATTCAGCTTCAGTGGTGGAATCCGCAACGGTGTCTTGCTTGGAACTCTTCCAAGAGACAGCCGCACCATTAAGCATGAATACAAAACCAGAGGTCGATTTCGAATCATCTACGTCACATTGGAAGCTAGAATCAGTGTAGCCTTCCAATTTCAATTCTCCACCCCCATAGACCATGAACAAGTTCTTAGTTCTTCTCAAGTACTTAAGAATATCTTTCACGGCCTTCCAATGCATTGGACCAGGGTTCGCCTGATATCTGCTTGTAACACTCAGAGCGTAAGCAACATCAGGACATGTCGATATCATACCATACATGATACTACCAATGGCTGACACATATGGAATACGTGTCATTATCTCTATCTCTTCATCAGTTTTGGGACACATGGCTTTAGATAGAGTAACACCATGACACATTGGTAAGTATCCTCTCTTGGACTCTTCCATAGAGAATATCTTCAGAATGGTATCGATATAAGTGACTTGGGTGAGTCCCAGCATCCTCTTCGATCTATCTCTATAGATCTGTATTCCCAATACATAAGATGCTTCACCCATGTCCTTCATGGAGAATTTACTTGCTAACCATACTTTAGTTGATTGCAGTAATCCTACATCATTCCCAATGAGTAGTATGTCATCAACATAAAGTATTAGGAATGTCACTGCACTCCCACTAACTTTCTTGTACACGCATGGTTCCTCACGATTCTTAGCAAAACCAAACTCTTTGATAGTGCTATCAAATCTGAGGTTCCATCTCCTTGACGCCTGCTTGAGACCATATATTGATCTCTGAAGTTTGCATACCTTATGCTTACTTCCTACTGATGTGTATCCCTCAGGTTGAGACATATAAATTTCTTCTTTCATGTCTCCATTGAGGAATGCAGTCTTTACATCCATTTGCCATATCTCATAGTCATACCATGCTTTTATGGCTAGTAGTATTCTAATGGACTTAAACATAACAACTGGTGAAAAAGTTTCCTCATAGTCAACTCATTGCCTTTGAGTATAACGTTTTTGCAACCAGTCTTGCTTTGAAGGTCACTACCTTTCCCTCCAAGCTTTATCTTGTAGATCCATTTGCATCCTATGGGAACAATTCCCTCAGGTGGATCCACTAATGTCCAGACTTGGTTTGAATACATAGAGTCCATTTCTGACTGCATGGCTTCAAGCCATTTGGTTGAATCAGTATCTGATATTGCTTCTTTGAAATTCATTGGATCACATCCAACACAAGGCTCATCACGGCCTTGTTCATGAAGAAGTGTATATTTGGCAGGTGGTCTAATAACCCTATCAGACCTTCTAGGAGCTTGTACTTCAACTACTGGTTCTAGGGGATTAGGTTCAAATTCTAAAGTTGAGGGAGTATCTTGAATTTCTTCAAGTTCTATCATCTTGCCTTTTCTATCTAATAGAAACTCCCTTTCCAAAAAGGTGGCATTTCTTGAAACAAACACTTTTGCTTCACTAGGATGATAAAAATAATATCCAACAAAATTCTTTGGATATCCTACAAAGTAGCACAAAGTGGATCTACTATCCAATTTGTCTCCCACTGTCTGCTTCACATAAGCAGGACATTCCCATATTCACATGTAAGAATACTTGGGAGGTTCCCCATCCATATCTCATATGGTGTTTTATCCACTGCTTTAGTATGGACATTATTCAACAACATTGCCGCAGTTTCAAGCGCAAAGCCCCAAAACGATGTAGGCAATTCAATGAATCCCATCATGGATCGAACCATGTCCAACAAGGTTCGATTTCGACGTTCAGAAACACCATTCAATTGTGGTGTTGCTGGTGGAGTCCACTGTGAGAGAATCTCATTCTCTTTTAGATAACCCAAAAATTCAGCACTCAAGTATTCTCCACATCGATCAGATCGAAGTGCCTTAATACTTCTTTCTAGCTGATTTTCTACTTCAGATCTGAATTCTTTGAACTTTTCAAACACTTCAGATTTGTGTTTCATCAAATAAACATACCCATACCTCGAATGGTCATCAGTAAAGGTAATGAAGTAGGATTGCCCAAATTTTGTGCTAACACTTAGCGGGCCACAAACGTCTGTATGGATCAAATCCAGTAGACCATGCGCACGTTCCACGTTTCCATCGAATGGAGTCGTGGTCATTTTTCCTTTTAGACAGGACTTACAAGTAAGTAGAGAATTTATGTCTGACAAGTCAAACATGTCTTCTCCCACTAGCTTGTGCATCCTTCTTTGGGGAATATGACCTAGTCTAGCGTGCCATATTTGTGCGGGATTTGGATCTTCTAATTTTCTTTTGTTTGTTGTTGAAATCTTGTTTAATTTGGACATTCATTTATCATTTCCAAAACATTTTTGGCCCAGATAATTTCTTATGTCCATTCTTCTTGCAGTGAAACAAATATGTTCTAACTTATCGGACTTTGTGGGCCCTTTAAGTATCCTTCGGAGTTTGCTTCTTATTGGGTTTGTTTTTCTTTGTGAGGGGCAGAACATTTCTTTCCCTTACCTTGTGGGCTATTTTTCGTTCCTGACAAGAAACCCAATTAGGAAACATCATTTTCCTATTTTATGATAGCTTCATAAGTGATAATCATATTGACTAGCTCTTCAAGGCTATCATCAATCTTAATCAAATTGAAGTTCACCATAAACCCGTCAAATGAGGAAGAGAATGACAACAAATTGATGTCATCAAGTAAGTCGTTGGGAATCACATATTCCAGGCCCACAACTTTCTCAATAAGCCCAATCATATGTACACCACGCTCATGGACCAAAGCCCCATCTTGCATACATGTAGTCATGAGCTCCTTGAAAGTGATGTGCATCATCGTATGAGTTTCATAAACCATGCAAATTTTACACGTGTATTCAAATGTCATCATCATTCAATCTTTCCTCAAACTGTCCCTACAGTTCATTTGACGTAAAAACGAGCATGTTAAACTTTAGCTTGCATACTCTGGTCCTACCATCTTGCATGCTTTGTCAGTTCAACAGGACTGACATTAGTGTGTATGCATTTTCTCCGAATTCAGAACAATTTCTCAACCAGTCTTGAAAGTTTGATTCGATTAGCTTGTTAATAATAAAAATGTATCATGTGACGAAATCGAAAATATACTGATATGGAAACAGAATAATAGTTGCTGATTATTTTAAAATAATTTTAAGATA